>NC_073302.1:212123688-212308688 GCF_027595985.1 Sorex araneus
TGCTTCAAGTTATATATAAACTATGTCTTGTATGTGTTTAGAATTCCTCAACTTTCCTTAAGTTTTAAGTTTGATTAATTTTTGATTGTTTGACCCCATGTTCCTTATAAACTTATTTTTGTTAACAGATATCCCTCTGAAACTCATAATTAAATTATTATTACTTTAGGAGGAGCAGTTTTTAGGGCCTGGGAGCTCCTCCTTGGAAATCTTGGCCCGCTGAGTCAGTGGTTCAAAGTGAGGGCCTGAGAGTGTGGAGCTGCAATGACGCTCTGGTGTCAGAGATTAACAAGGCCATATTTAGGGGGGTCTCAGGATTCTCCAGAGCATCACTCTGCAACGCCCAGGAGACCCTGCAGTGTGGGGAGTTGAAATGGGCTCAGTGTGCACCTCCACCCAGTACCATCTCTCAGGCTCCAGTTATTGCCTTCACGTTTGGGACACTCCAATTTTATGCATTAATGTAATTAAACATACATTTTAAGCACGTTTAAAAAATTAAACGTGGTAGTGAGAATTTAATGCAGGAAATCAAGTGATAATTTTCTTTTAAGGTAATTGCAGTGGTTGCACAGACACTTGCCTCTCTTTTGGTTTTGTCTCTTGTTCTAAGATGAAAACTTGGTCTGCTCTTTATACAACTGTAAAATGACAGTGGTAGAGATTGTTTTCATTTTCCCTTTGGCCACGTATTAAAATTTACATATAATTAGTAGGCACCAAGAGAAGAAATAACATTTTAACATCTTTTCTGTCCTATTTGATATATTTTTGTGTATTCTTGGAAGAAGCTCTCCTTATTTGAAAATTAGTCTTCATTCCAGGGATTTCTGTTCTCATCAGCGCATAACCCTAAATTCATGAGTATGATATTCAATTCTAAATTCATTTACATGTAGAAAACTGGTTTATTTGTGTAGGACAACCATCTCCTTCAAAATGAGTACAAATCTGTTTTCATAAATATCACCCTGAAAGACCAAGATATTCTAAGGAGATATTCAAAGCTAGCACATATTTTAAATAATAATAAAAATTATTGTATAACACAAAAACTTAAGGTACATGTCAAAATTATTTTTCATTAATTGAAGAGATTTCTGCCTCTCACTATGAGAATGGATTTGAAAGGATATAAGCATGGAACAATGGCAAACGGAATCTTCAAAATTAGGTGATGATTTTTGTTTCAAATAGAAGACAAGATGAGCAAAGAAAATTTGTAAGTTTTAAAATTATTTATATTAATGAAGATAGGAAAATCAGAGACAAATGTCAAAACACATTTCTATTATAGAGAAATTCATTTTGTTTTCAAGTTTTGGCAGTCAATTTTTTCTTTCTACAAAATCAAATCAGAACTTGGCAGAACTGAAAATATCAGAAGTTCTTATTTCTATTTTCTTCTTTTTAAAACTGGATAAACTAGTGCAGAGAGGATTTTACCTGAGATTATCGAATACAACTGAAGGGAAATAATAATTTAGAAACCAGTGGAAAGATGCGTAAGAGTTTTAGAATGTGCAACCAAGGTTATTTACTATATGGGTAACTAGTAGGATAGGATTTATCAGCATTGATTAAAAAAGATTAATTTTATCTGGAATAGACAGTGTTGAGAAATTTCTTAGAAAAACCTGAAATCTTTCAGCTCCACACTACTTGTTGCTTTTTTCTCTGAATATATCTTGCTTTTTGATCTGCAACTCATTTTGAGAGGAAAATGTATATGACTCAGCCAGCTGTATTTGCTTATAACATACTTTTCTCTTACAGTAAACACCGGGCTACTTATATGAAACTTATTCTAGGAGTGAGGAATGGGGTTCCCAGCATTTGAACTGGAAAACAATTTAATCATCACTCTTTCTGGTACTTGGTATCACAAAGCTTGAGTAAACTAATATTTTAATAGAGCTATCAAATTTTCATGCTTCTTTTTGTACATTTTCTATAAATTACTTAATCTCTATGATGAGTCAGTTTTTTTAAGCATTCGCCTATGTTTCTCTCTGGACTATTAAAAATTTCCATTAATATACGGCTTTGGTGATATGCTTGCCCTTGCCTTTCCCCAGAGCTCTCAGGTGAATCCCGCTTTATCCCCAAGTCCTGATAGGATAGCCAGATGATGTTATTAAGGATGAATTGAAGTTGTTCAGAGGATACCGGTGTGCATGTGTACAGGGTGGGAAGTGAGGCTGGGGGGTTCCACATTGTACAGAAGATCATGTAGTACAGAGGCAGTATAATGGACTGTGCTCACAGTAGACTACCCATGTTTCAGTCTTGTCTTATCCACTTTCTGGATCCTCAGTTTTGTTAAATCATATCTCTTTTCTG
Source organism: Sorex araneus (assembly GCF_027595985.1). NCBI lineage: Eukaryota > Metazoa > Chordata > Mammalia > Eulipotyphla > Soricidae > Sorex > Sorex araneus. The sequence goes on from NC_073302.1 coordinate 212,126,032, forward strand.
ACCCTTATTTTCCAAAATTGTGCATTATACAGCTACAGTAACAGAGAAAGAAAAGAAAGCTTTGTTTCATACATTTTCACACATGTTTTTTCATTTGAAGTCCTTAGTTCTTGCTTTAAACTCTTCAGATAGCTAACTTTCTTTTCTACTATATATGTATGGTTTACACATGCCCTATTTTTTGTTTTGTTTCATGTACTTTTCAGTTTTTCTTTTGTCTGCCTTTATTGCACTGTAATTTGCAGCTATTTTTCAGATCCAAGTAGAAGACTTATGATCAAAGGTGGAACTTGGGTGAGAGAGATAACACAGGGGTAAGGCTTTGCTTTACCTGTGGCAACCCCACTTTGGACATAGGACCATATATGGTCTCCTGGGCCCTGCCATGAGTGATCCCTGTACACGGGCCATGAGTAACCCTTCCAGCTCCTTGCCCCTCACTTCCCCACCTACTCCTCAAAAAATTGGTGGAGCTGTATCTCACTTTCTGGCCAGAGAATCAACTCTTCACATCCTTATAAGCATTTTTCTAGTACTTAGATTACTTAGATTCAAAAACTTATTTCTATTTTTTTTTTTTTTGCTTGCCAGTTTTTTTTTTCTTTTCTTCATTTCCTTAGGAATGTGTAGGTTAGTTGAAGGAAGCAGTACTTCCACTTTAAGTTACTTAAGGAATCATTAGTATGGTAGTGGAGTATTGTTTACTTCTTACACAGAGACAGTATGCCTCCGATTATCAGGACAAAGGTAGAATGAAATCATATAGTTTTCTGAAAATAAATCTATAAAACAGATATGCCTGGAGTCCACTTTAACTGCAAAATCTCTTAGTTACATTAATGATTGTTTCCAGGAGAAACTCTTTTGTTACTGCAAAATAAAATTGCATTATTATGTGGCCTTCACCAACATAATCATTAGGTAGTAAAGACGCTTCCTCTCTAGTTGATGAAATATGAAATTGAAATGTGTATTTGGGAACTAATTGTGTGGTCTCTATTAATAAAATATGATAATAAGTGTTTTCAAATAATGGTAGTTTTCATCTCAAAAAGCCAGGCAAACAGCAGTTATTGCCAAGTTGGTATAGCATCGCCTCAAGTGATGTACTGATCTGGAGAGCTTCGAAAACATCCTGATGCACAGACCAATTAAGTCAGAATCTCTGGTGGTTAGAATCCAACGAGTATTAGTTGTTGTTGGGTTGCTGGTGTTTTCAAGTTTCCTAGGCTTTGCCACTGTGAAACCTAGGTTGAGAACAATTAACCCAAAGTATTGGTACCAAATAATAATTGGTGGAAGGCCCATGTACCTGTTGAAGCTGCTCGTGGTTGTACCAAGACAGACTTTTCAGAATTGCCAAATGTTTGTTCCTGTCTGCAGTTATCTGTGGGCAATATAGAGTGAAAATTCAGTGTCTTCATGATAATGAATTTGTATAATTCTTTGGCTGTCCTGGTGAGAAATAAGAAAATGTTTTTTAAAATGTATTTATCCTGATCGCTTTCTCTGTAAGTGTTGGCACTTGTCCATTTCCCATTGACTTAACGTTCCGTTTTTCTCTTCACTGTTTTTCTTGGGTGACATTGGGAATTTTTACCATCTGATGAAGGCAGATGTATTTTCAAATAAAAATGTCTTAAGCATTTGTTCTTCCTACTACTTCTTTCTTTGGCAGAATATTCATATAGTTGATAAATAGTTTCCTTTCTTTAAATATCTCTTCATATAATCTTTGTAGCATGTTTCATGGGTATTTTAACCTAGTTTTATGGTTTTTCATGAAATAAGGTATTTTCTAAATATGTTATGCTGAATTTAACTGAAATAAGCAGTTGTACTGTATGCCTTTAAAATGATGATGATATCTTGCGTTTTAGGGTAACACTTTCATCCTGAAAGATTCCAAGCACGCTGCGAATGGTTACAAATTATACAGTGAAGCACAGTCACCATTGTAGAGTGAAGCATGGCAGCTGTTTAACAGCTCATTGCAACACGACACAGCAGGTTAGGGTAGGAAGTGAAGAATAATACTGGATTCACTTGAAAAAATTGCTAGGGGGGTGAGGTAAGCAGAATGTAATTACCTAAGTTGGAAGTTATCCAGGACATAAGACTAACACCTCCAGTCTCCGAAGGGGAAGCTCTGATTCTTTAATAACCGTGCACTGGCTTTCTGCGTAGCTGAAATGTAAGGGTGCTTCTACATTCATCAGACCATCAACTTATGCTTTAACAGTGTTCCAACTGTGACTCAAAAAGAAATAAAAGCCTTCTTTTTCTAACTCCACATGTTCATACTAACTCAGGGCTGATAGGTAGGTGTCTGTTCAAATGCTATCTTTGATTCTCAGTGGCTCCTTGGAACTCATAAGGACTGTCAGGCCATGTTTTGAAGTAAATAGTTCTGTGATATATTAGTGATGCCTGCCATCATGGGCATGGGGGAAAATAATCCTTAGATTTGTGCTGTATTTCTGTCATCCTAATACGAAAATACTCTGTGCTGCTATCATGCAAATATTTAAATATAGCCCTAGTTTTTTTAAAAAACGGATAATTTTATAATTGCAGTTATATTTATGTCTTCCTGAGAAAATTTTAGAGAAAAAGGACAATGACAATTTTTTAGTAACCTTATTGACACTGTAGTAATTAAATTTTTTATACAGTTAACTTTAAGAATAAATGTCGTCTCGGGCCATAGATGTAGCCCAGTGGTAGAACTCTTGCTTTTTTGTGTTTGGGGTCCTAGATTTGAATATTAGCTTTGAGCATAAAAGCAGGGGGAAGTCAAGAAAAAGAAGCTCATTAAGTCAAATTCTGGTATAAGCAAACAAGAACTTAGACCAGGAACACAGGTTGTATAAACATGATACTATATCAAAGTGAGAACTGAAAAAAATCACAATTTTGTTTGCGGAATGATGGGAAGGAAGAAATGAACAAGGCCGGGCAGGCCATAATGTTTGCACTCTCAGAGTAGCACCAGGGATAGCTCCACGTATCTGTTGGATCTCTGAGTCTACTTCTTTTTCCTTTAGCCTTTCTCTTCAGTCTGGTGAACCCAGCTCTTCAATGTCTAAAAAATCAGGAACCTGGTTCCTTTCATCCTATTAATATTATCAGCAATAAAGTAATAGCATGACTGAAATATGTGTAACTCATGTGTTCGTTTCATTGTCAGTTTTGATTCGTACAGCCTCATGTATGTGGTATTACAGTTCTGTCTTACATATGGGGAGGTGAGGTTAAGTATTTTGTCACAGCCCCTTTCAAGGACAGGGGAGAGCCATGTGTCTGTCTGGCTTCAGAATGTGTGTGATAGTGCCATCACAGAGTTACATACAAATGATAGTGTGTCTACTTGCTTCCATAAAGCAGGATAGATAAAGGAGCATGGTGATGTTTTAGAACACAGTTGAGAAGGAAATTTAAAATATTTCTAATACCATGATAGACTCTGTTCTTTGTGTTCCAGAAACATCACTGGTAGTTGTTAGAGATTTAGACAGGTTTTTTAAAAAATTTTTTGAATTTTATTGAATCAGTGTTAGATAGTTACAAGCTTTCATGTTTGGGTTACAATCTCACAATGATCAAACACCCATCTCTCCACCAGTGCACATTCCCTACCACCAATATCCCAGGTATACCCCCCCTTTCCCACCCTCCCTTTGCCTCTAAGGCAGACAATATTCCCCATACTCTCTCTCTACTTTTGGGCTTTATAGCTTGCAACACAGACACTGAGAAGTCATCATGTTTGGTCCATTATCTACTTTCGGCATGCATCTTCCATCCCAACTGGTTCCTCCAGCCATCATTTTCTTAGTGATCCCTTATCTATTCCAGCTGCCTTCTCCCCCATGCTCATGAAGCAGGCTTCCAGCTATGGGGCAATCCCTCCTGGCCATTGTATCTACTGTCCTTGCGTGTCAGCCTCATGTGATGCTACCCCACATTCCACAAATGAGTGCAGTCCCTCTATGTCTGTCCTTCTCTTTCTGACTCACTTCACTTAGCATGGTACTCTTCATGTTTATCCATTTCTAAGCAAATTTCATGACTTTATCTCTCCTAACAGCTGCATAGTATTCCTTTGTGTAGATGTACCAAAGTTTATTTAACCAGTCATCTGTTTTAGATGCAAATCAAAACAACAATGAGATATCATCTCACACCACAGAGACTGGCACACATTCAAAAGAACGAAAGCAACCAATGCTGGCATGGATGTGGGGAAAAAGGGACGCTCCTTCACTGTTGGTGGGAATGCCGACTGGTCCAGCCTTTCTGGAAAACAAAATGGACAGACCTTTAAAAACTAGAAATTGAGCCTCCATATGACCCCACAATACCACTTCTGGGAATATATCCTGAGGATGCAAAAAAGCACAGTAGAAATGACATCTGTACATATATATATTCATTGCATCACTCTTCACAATAGCCAAAAATGTAGGCAGGTTTTATGGTCCATAATTTTTGGCATGATGGGAGTATTCAAACAAAGAACCATATGCTAGCTTGTTTAAAGAGATTTCTCTTCATTTTTGTGAATTGATTGGAAGTGCCTGTGAGTTATTTTAAACTCTGTGGTATTTTGCCTTTCCCCCAGGGTAGTACCGGGGATTGAACCCAGGGTCTCACGTGTGCATGGCTTGTGCTCTGTCACTAACCTCTATTTGTTTGGTTTTGGTGGTATGTTTATTCTTGGTCCTGTACCTCTATCATTTCTATTTCTGTATTTTTTTTCAGTACATGCTGATATAAATTGCTATCAATACCTTCTTACATTCTAATGAAGATCATTTATGAACTTGAGTTATTTTGTTAGTTCTTGTTTTGTTTCTTATTTTGGAGTCACACCTTGCAGTGCTCAGGGCTTATTCCTTGAGCTATGATCTGGGGTCGCTCCTATGCTGGGCTGTGAGGAGAGCTTGGGTGAACATGCGTGCTGCTGGGGATCAAACCCAGGTTACCGTATGCAAGACAAGCAACCTACTCGCTAAACTATTTCTCCAGCCTCTAAGCTTGAGTTTTTTCATTGTGATTCTTTCCATAATGGCACCACACCTTGCTGTGCTAAGGGCTTACTCCTGGCTTTGTGCTCAGGGATCATTCTTGGTCATGCTCAGGGGACAATGTGAGGTTCCAGGGATTGAATTAAAGTCAGCCACGTGCAAGGAAAGCATGCTAGCCCCTGTATTATTTCTCCTACCTAGTAATATTATAAGACTGGAGTGAGTGCGCAGCGGTTAGGGCATTTGCCTTACACGCAGCCAACCTGGGTTCTATTTCTCAGTCCCTCTCGGAGAGCCCGGCAAGCTACTGAGTATCCTGCCTGCACGGCAGAGCCTGGCAAACTACTCATGGTGTATTTGTTATGCCAAAAACAGTAACAGCAAGTGTCACAATGGAGACATTACTGGTGCCCGCTTGAGCAAATCGTTGAACAATGGAATGACAGTGCTACAGTGCTACAGTGCTGCAGTATTATTATAATCTTAAATATACTTGTAGTTAATATGAAGGTTGGGGGTTTAGAATTTTCTTATGTGATTATATTTCAAATATCAAATGTGTACTCTTTCTGTGATTGGATGATCATATTTTCATTTATAAAAATATACCTTGCCTTTTGGGAGCAGTTCTTTTTCTTTTCAGTCTTTGGATTTTCCAGAAAAGAATTCTAAATTTATTATAAATTTTTGTCTAATTTAATAAAACACAGTTGGCCTAATAACCCTTAAATATTCTGACTAGGATAAATTTTTCATTTTTTTCAAAGGACCATATGGAAAAAAAAGATTTTATTTAGCTATCGAATTTTAAAATAATTGTAATGCCTCTATAATAGAGATGCAAACTAGATTTTAGATCTAATGCCTTATAAGGACAATTTATGCCTAAACAAATTTTAATGCTCAGGTTATAAAAATCACAAAAATGATTTAAAATAGAAAAATTGACAGACCTTTAATCATAGTAATGTTTTTATATCACTTTTAAGGACAACTCAGTTGCCTATTATAGTGCCTTTATAGTAGGAAAAACAATGTTCTGTCATCCTGTGTCAGGACAGCAATAGGATAGTCTAGCAACAGATAGTGCTAGTCGAGACATATGTGTGTAGGGTTGATTTTCAGAAAGCGCGACTCTTTCTGACTTTGTAGTTGGACTCTAATGAGCGCAATCTTACATGATTCAGAGTATTTACAGGTATTTCATTTTCAGATGCTTTGTAATGGCACTGGTATGGAATCCAGTGGTTAGAGTACCTGTCTAGCATGCCTAGACCTGAGTCCAGTTCCCAGTCTCACAAGGTCCTGAGACGTCACTGGGTGCAGCCCTGCTAACCCACGTTCCGCTAGTCCCGATCTACTTTGTAGGTCCTGGTCAGCGACAGAGTGCATGAATAATCCCGATATTGCAAGGTCTTTACAGCATTGCATTCTGTGGCCTTACTTTGACTTCTTGGCCATGTGAATGAGATTCCCTGGCAGGGAAGGCCAAAAGGAGACAAAATGGAAGGGGGGGAACTTCCTGAGAGTGACCTAGTGACTCATATTAAGTGGCAAAGTAGATATGAGTACATATGAATTATCTTTCCTTTGGAGGTCTGAGCCATATGAAAGGGTGGTGTGTGTGTGTGTGTGTGTGTGTGTGTGTGTGTGTGTGTGTGTGAGAGAGAGAGAGAGAGAGAGAGAGAGAGAGAGAGAGAGAGAGAGAGAGAGAGAGAGAAACAGACCTATTACCTTTTACTCCATGTTTAGATGAGTTCTTTTTTTGAATTCTAGCTCACCATTGTAATACCATAAAACTTTTAAAACTCCTGCTGTCCAGGTAGCCCCCAGATAGCTGATTAAATATGTGAATTTTGTAGCAGAATATTTATACTTTGTATATATGCAGGTAATTGTATTGAGGGGGTGAAGGAGAATTCTTATTCTAGTGGAGGAGAGGCCTTTTGAAGGTAGTGGTAAATGCTTATTAAAATTTTAGAGGTGACTAGATAGGTCATAATACTTAATAAATTGTAGGCTGAAGTAGAATTTCATCTAGTATTCCTTAACAGTTACTTAAGTGAAACACTTAGGGAAAAAATATAAAACACCCACAATTCACCTGGCCACTTGTGCAGTTTTTTTCTCTTGACTTCTGCTGCTAGCCAACTTATGACCTGAATCTTGATGATTAATAGCTCTTATAATATTTTCTTAGCTAGTGTAAGTTCAATTGCAATACTTTTTCTTCTAACGTCTTACCCTTATAAAATAGCACTAAACTATTTTTCTCAATAAATTCTACTGACACATGGTCCCACAGATTAATTATAAATTGCATAGAAGTGCTACCCTTTGTCAGTTTTAAATGTGTAGCTTTATCTTCTCTTTCTCTCTGTCTTTACAATTTAAATGGAATTAGGAGTTTAAAAAACCTGTTTTACATGGAAACTATTACTATTCTCTTATTTTAATCAGCAGTGCCATTAATTTTCATTCTGTGTTCTTTGGTTTCTCTACTGTTTTCATTGTCATTATAATTTAAAAAACAATAATCTCTATTTTTATAAATCCATTTGTTCCACAACAGTGTAAGAACATCTTTTTAGGGAGAATAATTTCCTTAAAATGCACACTGTGCTATTTTACCTGGTAGAATGTTCATAAGTTTCATAAGAAACACCATCAAACTTTAAAAAAAAATTTTTTTCCATCACCACCCCTTCTTTTTCTTCCAGCTTCAGTAGAAGATGTAAAAAGAAAGGATGTCAAAAAAAGGATGTCAAAAAGGATTTAGACAATCATGAAAATGAAAGTTGGGCCACTTAGGTACAGGTATTCTGTGAATGAAAGATTTTTCCTAAGGTAAATGGAAAGAAGAACTTCAGGTCTTAAACTATTTATCACTAAAATTAGAACGCTGGTCCAGCTCTAAAAATATTTTCTTGCAAAGTTTCTTAGACCTTTCACAATAAATGTGTTTTGTTAAAATGATCTCAGGGCTTATAAAGTAGGTTTTGTATTGCAGGAAGAATTCTCTTAAAGTTCTTTAATAGTGTTCTTATTCTATTTCCTTCCTCCTACCTGCTTACTTTTTGTTCCCATTGTAGTACCAGAAGCTTCTGACAGGATAGAGACAGTTGGCTTGGACTGGAGTCGTAGTATGTCTCTCTGAATGATTGAAAGAAAGAAAATATGACCTGAGCCCCTTGAGATGGCTTAAGGGACTGGGGCTCATGATCTGCACGTGGGAGCCCTAGTTCTCAGCATTACATTGGCTCCTAAGCACCACTGGGTGTTGTCCAAATAGGCAAAAGAAATGAAAAGAAAATTTGAATATGGAGGCTATAATAATTTCCAATATGCTTACCATATTTACCCTTCGAAAGAGTGTGTCCCAGGATAGGAAAATGTGGAAAACCAAATTGGTTAGATATCACAAAGACGATGCCTTTGATCCCATGAAGGCTACAATAACTAGAGGAAGATAATTAGTTGTATATTTCTGTGATTTAGGCGACTCAGGATTGTTATATTATTGTTAAATGAGAAGAATTCACCTTCACTAGAACATCTTCGTAATTTTTACGGAGGCTCTGTCATCAGCTAGAGGAGTTCATTGAAGAAAGCCCTCTCTGGACCCAGAAGTTTGCTGAAATTATCTATATGATTTTTGTGGGAATGTGCACATGAACATTCTTTCTTAAGAACATTTATAGATTTCATCAGAGTTTTATCCATGGACTTTATTTAAAATCAGGAACTGCAAAATTTGTGATTTAGTTTCATTTTAGTGGAAATTTGGTCAAATTAATTTCCTTCTTAATATATTATTATAATTATTATAATATGCTTGTGTGTGAGAGAGAGATAGAAAAAGAGAAGAGAGGGAGAGAGAGCAAAAGCGAGAGAGACAGAGAGAGTGAGCGAGTGAGAGAGAGAGAGAGAGAGAGAGAGAGAGAGCACCCAGCTGTGTTCAGGACTTACTCATGCCTCTGAGATCAGGGATCATTCCTTAGAGTGTTCAGGGGACTATATGTGGTGCTGGAAATCAAATCCAGGCTTGCCACAAAAACGGATAAGTGAAATACCAGCCGTACGATCTTACTGGCTCTATTTGTTATTTTTGATCTTTTATAAAGGCACAGAATTAGAAATTCCCAAACTAGTCTTAAGTAGGTGAAAAGCAAATTTGTTCAAAACTGAAACTGAGGGACCTGAGAGAGGTACGAAAGGTTCTTGTATTGCTTTGGTTAACCCTGATTCCATTCCCTATTACCACATGTGTTTCCCTTGAGCACCGTCAGAGATTATTCCTGAGCACAGAGGTACAATTAGCTCTTGGGCATTGCCTGAGGTTAACCCAAAGCTAAAAACAAAATAAAAATAAAGCTGAAACTGAGTGTCCAGCCTTCCACATCTTGTATTCTTTCTTAGAAATCTAGAGAGTGGAGGAATTCGAGGTTAACGATGATTGAAATATCGGGACAGTGGGCTTTATCCAAGTCATGTGTCTCAGAGGTGCTACCATGATGCTACTGAGTACTGAAAGTACTCAGTAGGTGAAGTCTGCCAGAAGGCAGAAACAGGTGGAAAGGTACACCATCGAACTTTCACACAACTGTTGATCAGTTTTTACCGTAGAATTGCATTTCCAATAGGTATTTATTATATGCATGAGTTTTGGAGTTTTTTCTTTCAGTCTTTTGTATTCTGAGACTCTTGCTACATTTTCAACAGCATATTTTCGTGATTCATTATCCAGTCATGTAAATAATGAACTCTGGAGGTTAATCCTACAAATGTTGCTTTCTGAAGACAGTTATTAATCACTCTTGGTCCAGACTTTATTAGTCCTATATTTGAACATTCTGATTCTTGTCTAATGCAAAATTCTAAGAATTGGTCTATGAGTCATTTATTTGGATTTACTGTGTGGCCACCTTGGTAGCTGAATTTGGGGATCCAAATTATTAAGTCATTGCTACATGGGAGTTTTATTATTCCTATATTTATATCTAATACAAATTTAATGCCACACAGCATTGTTTTGCTAGACTAGGGAAATTGATATTAGTTTTTACTTTATGATTCTTTGCCTGTAGCTTGAAATTCTGAAAATACATTTTATGTTTAAAAAATTCCTCTAGTTCTTTATCTTGGTAGTAAGTGAGATACATCATTTTCTTGATCATGGATACATCTTTTGTTTTGAACAGTTTGTAGTTGAATTGTAAAATGGAACTCCTAAAGAGAACTGACTGATGCAGTGGTTGCTTACTGTAACAGTTTTCAGATGCCATGGCATTTTTGCATCATGCTTCATAGTTGAAGACAAATGAGAAAATAAAATAATAGTTGAAAACATTTGCAGCTGATATAAATGTTGAAGGACAGTTATGCATTTCACGTCATGTAACAAACCAGATTGTTAGAAGACAAATGCTGTTCTTAAAATATTAGTACACTTATAGGCTTTAGATCAATCTTGAGGATGTAAAAAACTTTAAAATTGTGTGTGCACTAGCAGTTGATGTAGACGCATAGAAAATTTACATTTAAAAGTTTGCTTAGAACTTTTTTCACACAGAAAGCACCTCTTTATAAACCTGTCAAATAGAAACTAACCTCACCATGACCTATTTGAAAAACTAAGTCAGTTACTTATCATTATGGAAACAAGACACTTGCAAGTATAGAATCATGATATTTATCACTCACATATTAAGATTTTGCAATACTAGTGGTTTGGTTATTATTTTTAGGAATTTCATATACTAAAAACTATGTTAAATCTATTGTTGCATGCATTCATTTAGAAACAAAGTTTTTTTTTTGCTGTTTCATAAGTGTATTTGCAAACTAACATGGGCTGAATTTTGGAGCTTAAGAAATATAAACAAAGTAGGGCCAGAGAGATAGTGTGGATAGGTAAGCCATTTGCCTTGTCCACTCTTAGTTTCATTCCCAGTACCCATTTGGTCTCCTGAGCACTTCCAGGAGTGCTCCCTTAGGCACTCCTGAGTAAGAGTAATATTTGAAAACTGCCAGGTGTGGCCAGAATCCAAAAGAAATGCAATGAAAGTAAAAGGAAGGAAGGGAGAGAGGGAAGGAAGGAGGGAGAGAGGGAGGAAGGAAGGAAAGGAAAAGAGGGAAGGAAGGAAAGGAAGGAAGAAAGGAAGGAAGGAAGGAAGGAAGGAAGGAAGGAAGGAAGGAAGGAAGGAAGGAAGGAAGGAAGGAAGGAAGGAAGGAAGGAAGAAAGGAAGGAGGGAGGAAGGGCATTTACATTTAAGAGAAGTAGACTGGCAAGAGTAAAAAGACAAAAGGTAGAAAAGAAAATTGAAAAAAATTAATGGTTTCACTTGGCACTTCTGTGAGATTGAATTTGCAAAGTGAGATCAGAGTTTCATGGATCAGGGGATGGGTAATTAAGCAAGAGTAAAAGGTGTTTTATCTTGTCACCATGGATGCAGTTCAGATGGAATAAAGTGTTTGCTGGCCAGCCTGGGTAGGTTGGCGTGGCTGACCGAAGGTATAGAAGGAAGGAGTGGGCTTCAGAGGCAGGCCCTTTGGTCTTTCAGCATGAGAACTCATGCTAAACAGCAAGCCACTATTCACCAGCTTTCGCTTTTTTGATGTCTACATATGATATCATGGAGAAGGATACACTCAGGACTGAAAACTCTTCTAGACTGTGCTGAAAGCCCCTGGTTCATACTATGTACAGAACAGGCCATTGGAGAGTGAACTTTGCTGGAAGGTGTGGGCCTTTGTTCTGACTCTGTCTTTGAGCTACAGCTGGAAACTCTGCCTTTATCATCTTAACTGCAGAGTGGAAACAGTAACGTTTTCCCCAATAGTCTCGGAAATGAAATTTCTATGAAAAGACTTTAAAAGACTGAGATAGTGTACTGTGAAGAATGTTATGATGAGGGTGCCCCAAACCGGAAAATCAGGGCTAGGTTATCTGATTTTTGTTTTCCGTACATTTCTATTTCTCATTACCTCTATATATTAGGCAGAGGTGGGTAAAACAGAAGTGGTTTCATTTAAGTCCACTTGAATTGATATCTCAGGGAGGGAACATAAAAATCCACTGGTTTTGGAGTCCATTGTATGTGCATTAGCTCCATTTCTCATCTGTGGTTCCCTGTAAATGCCCCCATTTTCACATATATATACAGATCATGTTACCATATGGAAATGGAAAAAGATGTTCTGATTATATCAAAATGTTACCAGTGGCCACAGTGTCATGCTGAGATTTCACTATCACTGTTACTGTCATCCCGTTGCTCATCGATTTGTCCGAGCGGGCACCAGTAATGTCTCTTATTGTGAGACTTATTGTTTCTGTTTTTGGTATATCCAATATGCCACAGGGAGCTTGACAAGCTCTGCCATGTGGGCAAGATACTCTTGGTAGCTTGCCGGGCTCTCCGAGAGGGGCGGAGGAATCGAACACGGGTCGGCCACGTGAAAGGCGAATGCCCTACCTGCTGTGCTATTACTCTAGCCCATGCTGAGATTAGGGTCATTACCATTTTGTTCTCTTTCTGATTTGCTCATGGTTGCTAAACTGTCACTAATTTGATACATGCATACACACTCCCCACCCTAAGATAAAAAGCTTTTGTATGGAATTTTATTTTGACAAGTCAGCATTTGATTCCTTTGCTAGGTCTGACTGGCCACTTGTTCACACACCTGCACAGAAAGTTTACAGTTTTTAAAACATTTCGTGGAAGACAGAACACATGCAGAAGTGAGTGTCTTCATGACTTAGGCAAAGGAGAACCGTTTCATGATGGTGTACTTGACACACTCAATTTGCTGCTCATCTGCCTTAGTACTTGCTGTCCCCAGATCTGTCTGGAGAATTTCTGTTCCCTCCTGCTCGAAAGGCACACCTGTATGGGACAGTTCTCAGGATGATGTGTCCTAGCTTTCTGTCTGTGAAGCGTCCGTTTTCTTGGCCCTGCTGTAGTCCAGGATAACCTGCCGTAGGCCTCTCTTAATACCATTTGCTTGTATTTGCTGTTAAACTTTTGCTCCCCTCCCCCCAACCTTGGACCACACATGCTGCACGACACACCTTGCCAGAGACAGCCTCTTGGTACCCTGTATGATAGAAAAGACAGATGAGAAATGATAAAGGCACAGGTGAGGAATCATGGGGTGCTGTGTTCCTGCTGTCATCACGCTTTCTTCCCATGACTGCTTCTGGGCATGTAGAGTAGAGGAGAAAAAAAAAGTGGTTAAAAGTAAGGTAGTGGAGGAGGAGGAAGAGGAGGAGGAAGAAAAGGAGGAGCAGGAAGAGAAAATAACAGCAACATCCACAACAAAAAAGGAGTGGTAGATTACCAGAACTTTACTGAGATGTGATACCAGAGTGCGAGGATTTGGTGTAACATCGATCTCTTCTTTGCTTTTATTTGCTAAGAAATATAAAAGAAGAAACAGAATGATTCTAGTCGTCACTCTTTGGGTTCACAGAGTTGGGGCAGTGGTGGCAAAGAGGAATCCAGAGCATTTTTATGGACAGTTGAAATTGTCCTAGGCCTATACATTAGTGGCTAGTTTTGACGTAATGGTGCCCTGCTTCAATCTGACTAAAGCATTTTCATGCTGAGGCACTGAGAAGGAAGGAAGCAAGCATGATAGAGCTTTCCGATTGTTAAAGCTGCTGTGAATCCTGATGATTGCTTCTGCCTTCACACATGTCTGTATTATGTTCAAATGTATCTTGACTCACAGACCTCACAGATACAAATCCCACTGCATGTACCTATCACCTAGTTGCTCAACTAAGCTTCGTTCCAATAACAAGTTAGTGATGCAACAGCTCTGAAGACTACGCACACTGGAATCTAATGCAGCCTTCTCCCCCCCCCCCCCCTTTGCTGGGTAGTATTCATGTGCATGCAACACATTCCCATAAAACTCACATTTTGTATTTACGAATAAATTTCTCTGGAGAATTCAGGTCTTGTAAAACATTCTTGTTCTACGGCATGAACGAATTATTATACTCAAGGGGATTGAAAATGAAGTATGCTGAAGAAAAGAATTTTTTCATTAAAATGCAGTTTATATTGATAAAACAGATTACTCGCTTTTGATGAAATGTGAAACTTGGAGCTCTTCATATCACTAAATTGCCAGTAGGTTTATTTTGGCAAGTGAAACCAGTATGAACTGAGAGGGGGCCTGACATTATACCTGTTAGCATTGTATGAGGATTAAATTATCCTTTGGCTAAATACTTTGTTAAAATTATGATATCTGCGCCTTGACAAGCAGGCTGTGGTAAGTAGGATTATTAGAAAATAAAAGCTGTTGTGTTATCAGTTTTGGCACAGTCATTTATCAATCAGTATTTTAAACATTGACAAGTGGTAATTTACTAGGGAATGACCCAGTTGGCAGGAAGTTCTAATGACAGATGATGCAAACTAAGGGACTCGGCTGGACTCCTTACCTTTCTCTATATGGCAGCTCAGATTTCCCAAGCCCAGGATGTGAGAATCCATGAAGGTCATGTCCTACAGTACTAAGCCCAAGACCACTCACAAGCAAAACCTAGCATTAACACTTTAAGAACTCACATCTTTTAAAATGCTACTTCACACCGATGATTCCCAACTTTAGAGAATGGTGTGGTATTCTATGTGCTAGGAATTTTGTGTAAGAGAAAACAGGAGATATAATTCTTGCATGTTGGAAGTCCTGGTGACCATTGCCAGCACTGCAGAAAAAAAATGGGGAAGCACAGGAAGGAAGGAAGGAAGGAAGGAAGGAAGGAAGGAAGGAAGGAAGGAAGGAAGGAAGGAAGGAAGGAAGGGACGGAGGGAGGGAGGGACGGAGGGAGGGAGGGAGGGAAAGAAAGCAGGTGATTAGAAATTATTGAGGTAGTAAAATAACAAACATTTTCCTGAAAAAAAATCACTGTTATTAAGTATAGTAAATGCCTAATTTTCTCTGGCTGCTTTAAAATAATTTTTCTTGGTCCTTAGCACCAATGGGGCGACCTGCGATTTCCTGCCTTGCGGGGCAGCATGACAAGCCTGAACTGCCAGTTGAGCCTGGGCACCGCTTGGGAGGCCACAAATATATACGCATATAAGATAATATGTGTTTATACATTATATATATGTCTTCTTTTGTTTTCAGAAGTTTGACTATGATATATCATGAATTGGGGATTTTTTTTGTTTTTTTTAGGACTTTCATAGCTTCTTGATCTGTAGAGTTATGTTTTTCTATAGAGAATTTTCCAGCCAGTATTATTTTGGATTTTTATTTTTTATTATTATTGGATTTATTATTTTTTTCACTGTCACTCTTTACTCTGCTTGTGGGTGTCACTCCAAGGACACAAATGTTAGAACTTTTGTTATAGTCCCACACATTCACATCCCCAAATGCTGGTCATACTTTCAACTCTGATTTCCTTCTGTTCTGATTAGCAAATTTCTTTCATACCTCTCTATTCTACTGTTGCTTCAACTTATTTATCTTCCTTCCTTCCTTCCTTCCTTCCTTCCTTCCTTCCTTCCTTCCTTCCTTCCTTCCTTCCTTCCTTCCTTCCTTCCTTCCTTTCTTCCTTCCTTCCCTCTCTCCCTCCTTCTCTCCTTCCCTCCCTCCCTCCCTCCTTCTTTATTGTCCCTTCCTCCTTCTTTATTTCCTTCTCTCTCTCCTCGTTTTTTGATCATTGAAATGCACTGTCTTACTTGTTTTCAAATGTGTTTATAATTATTGTTGGATCAATTTTGAATGTTAGTTTTTAAAATCTGTTTCATCTCTGCTGATACGTGGTGGTTGTGTGTACTCTCTCGACTTCAGATATCCTAGTTCTTGGTATGATGAGTAATTCTCCATTGCTACCAGAACATTCTGCTTCTTCCATCATTAACTTTTGCATTTTATTTAAGTGTGGTGGTTTTACAGGATCCTAGGATGTTACTCTGGTGGGTGATGGTGATGTCACCTCTAAACTGTAAGCTGAGATTAGAACTCAGGATTCTCCACTCAGCTTTCATTGACCAGAGTCAGTGTGGAAGAGTCCTTTGGGCCTTAGTACCTGTGAGTCACGACAAAAATCAGAAATTGTCAGTAGGTCCCCTCTGATCTACAGAAGTGATTGAGATTGAGGTCTCAGATCTTTGATTATACTTTGTCTGACATTGTTAGGAAAGGATTGAGAGGACGGTTTGTTGGAGCCCACTTAAGGGGAGAGTCTTTGCTGCCAGTGTTAGAGCAGCAATTTTTGCTATGGAGTCTGGCTAGAAGAGAACCATTCTTTTAAGTTTTCTGCTTTATTAGACTGCACCTTTGCTGATCCTTTGACTTGAGAGACTAAAATCTTCTTGGGGCTATTCTTTGGTTGTCTCTTTGGTGTTTCCAGGTTCTTGGCTTCTGCATTATCCATGGTCTGTTCATCAAAAAGAAAACTGAGAAAACTCACCTCTGTATCCTTCTGCGGGTCCCAAGTTTTCTGCTTTCTTCTTTTCCTCAAAGTTTCCTCATGTTTGTTTTCTACATATTGTCCAGCATTTTTAGTTGCATGAGTGTGAGGAACTGGGAAATGTGTGTTTTATCTTTCCTTTAAATAGACTTTACAGTACTCGTAGCTCAAAATATAGCAGGAGTTCTAGATATTGGTTTCACTAGTTTACAGTGCTTAATTATTAGCACTGTTGCACTGTCATCCCATTGTTCATCGATTTGCTCTAGCGGGCACCAATAACATCTCCGTTGTGAGACTTGTTGTTCCTGTTTTTGGCATAGTGAATATGCCATGGGTAGCTCTGCCAGGCTCTGCCGTGCGGGCGAGATACTCTCGGTAGCCGGACTCTCCGAGAGGGATGGAGGAATCGAACCCAGGTTGGCCACATGCAAGGCAATTGCCAACCTGCTGTGTTATCACTCCAGTCCTTAATTATTATGAACTGGAAAACTGAAACCTAGGAATTTCAGTCTGCTCAAAGACTATATCAAATGTGTAATACTTTCTTAGGATATGGAACCAATTGGGTTTCTCCTTTCTTAATAATAATTGACAGCTCATGAGCTTCTGATACATAGATCTGTTTAAGACTGAAAGTTTATTTACAAACAGAATAAAATATTTTTCTCTGTACTGATGAACATTTGGTTTAACTTAGAAAATATGCTTCATGACTGTTTTACTTATTGGTACTTATCATTCTGAAAATATTTTCTTGCTTTTAAATAATTCTGAACATCTTATTATCCCAAAAATATTTCCTTGTTTTTAAATAATTCTAAACATCTCAGTAGTTTTTATTTTGGATTTTTTTAGTAGAATTAATAGGAACTGCCCTACCCACTGTGCTATCGTTTCAGCCCGCAGAGCATTTGCCTTGCACATGGCTGACCCGGGCTTGATTCCTCTGCCCCTCTCAGAGAGCCTGGCAAGCTACCAAGAGTAGCTTGCCTGCACGGCAGACCCTGGCAAGCTCCCCATGGCGTATCCTATATGCCAAAAACAGTAACAGCAAGTCTAACAATGGAGACGTTACTGGTGCCCACTCAAGCAAATCGATGAGCAATGGGATGACAGTGATACAGTGAATAGGAACTGCATAGGAGTAGTTCTCTGTTCATTAGGAGAGTAGTAGAAGATCAGTTTAGGGCATGACAGGGTGCTCAGTGAAAGGAGATAAAAAGAAATGCTTGGGTGATACGGGTGGGGAGGGAAAAGAGAGAAAAACAGAAAATGAGAGACTATCAATGCTGGTGTTTTCAGGAAATGTCCAGCAATCTGAATCACCAGATTCTGGGGACATAGACAACCCTTGCTGGCCAGGACCTTTTTCTGAGGCTTGTCAGGTCCCTGTTGTTGAAACTGCAGAGCTCAGTGCGGATAGACTCGGCCAAGTTCACGTATGGCTGCCAGAAATAGTCTTGGGAAACAGGACTCTGAGGAAACAGATACAGACAGACATGATTACTACCACCAACTGGCTGTGTTTTAAGTACTCGCTAATTTTAATGCTCAGTGTGGAAAGGGGCTGGGGCCTGGCTCAATGGAGGGGCACTGTGATGAAACCAGTCATGGAGATGTTGCGAGGGAAATGTAGGTAATAGAAGGGTTGCAGGCACTGTAGTCCAGGCTTCTGATGGGCATGCCATAGATAAGGGAACCCAAACTTTCCTGAGATATTAGTTCACCCCTAATTACTACTGCTACGCAAGGCTCTTAGTACCAAACTGCACATGAGCCAGGTCACAAAGGGTGACACATTCATGTCCAGAACCAGTGTGGCGTTACCAGCAGAACGGGCCAGAGAAACTGCCCTTGGCTGATAGTTTTCTTTTTATGTTTCAGGACTTTTCCTATACTTCTAGTGCCAAAAGCCAAGTAAGAATTTTAGGGAATTTTCTTCATGTAACAGCTAGTTCCCTTGGGAGTCCAGGCAGCTGAATTCTGTTCTCAAGAATTTAGATGTCTTGGAAAGGCCCTTCCGTGAGAATCAAGAAGTTAGATCTCAAGGTGCTGGAAGTAGATGGTGGGAAGATCCCCTAACCCCTTCTGAGTAAAATGGAATTAATAAGTCAATTCTCCAGCATTATGGGATCATTTTAATAGAAATGCATTGAAAACAGTTTGCAAGTGCTACTGGATGCTTCTTAATGTATATTTCATTATGTTTTTGCTTAGGTCCAAATGTTTCTCTCTTTTTTTTTGTTTTCTTTTTATTGTAAAAAAATATTCTTAGGAGAATAAGAGGAGAATAAAGTCCATGGGGCAGTCCCATTCTATAGCTTCAAAAATATATAACTGAACACTAGTAATAGTTTAAGTTTTAGAAAATGACTGAAAGATAGTTTTGTTATTTTTCCCTCAGATTTTCTATTCCTAAACTCTACTTTGTGAGATTCAGCCTCTCAAATTTCCTTTTTCTTGTGGCTAGAAATATTAGTTGCTGATAGCATGCCCTTAACACTAAGAGAGAATGTAAAAAAAAAATCTTTTCTGTAGTCTTCTCTAACTTGTTTTTACAGTAGCAGATTGTCTACAATTTTAAAATGTGTTAAATTCAGTTGATGCTTCAGTCTACTTTCCTTCTTGCTGAGGCAGATTCTATTAGATTTTCAAATATCCCTTTAAGATGTAAGTTCCTATTAGAATAACTTCAGATAATTATTTAAAAAATATCTCCACAGTAGGAGGGTATTAGTATTACTCTGATGCTTAGAAGTAATTAATAAATGTTGATTGCTTGAAAGTGTGAATGGATGAGTAGTTCTTGCTTTCCTAAGGCTGGCATAGGCTTACATTTTAGAGCTTCTTCTTGGGCTCTGGTATTTGTGTTATGTGGTATTCAGACCTCCCACCTACTAACATAGTAATAATCTGTGATCTAAAAAAACTGAAAAACTTGTATAAGTCTGTTGGTGTAAGCTTTTGTAAGGCTAATGATGACCTATCAGAAATGTTAGTGAGGAGCATCTCTTCTTGTTTCAAATTAGTTACAAAGTTAATGTTGGTTACTATCAGCAGCTATTTCCTTTTTTTTTATTTTATTGAATCACCATGTGAAAAGTTACAAAGTTCTCAGGCTTATGTCTCAGTTATACAATGTTCAAACACCCGTCCCTTCACCAGTGCCCATATTCCACCACCCAAAACCCCAGTATGCCTCCCACCCCCAACCCCACCCCCTCCTGGGTAACTGATAAATGTCACTCTTCTCTTTACCTTGATTACATTCCATATTTCAACACAAAACTCACTATTGTTGTTGGAGTTTCAACACAGACTCACTATTTTTGTTGGAATTTATCCCCCAAGAATACAGCCCTGTTGACAAGGAAATATTTGATATTGAGTTTTCCACTGATGAGGATGAAGAGATAAAATTTACAATTTTAAATTGTAAATTTAAATAAAATTTACAAATTTAAAATTTACAATCTTTACAATTTCTGTATTTTAGTAATTAAATCCAGGGAGATTAAAGTTGGAAATTGAATCATTTCCCTTCCTGGAGCAGCATGGAGCAAAAGCTTAGTTCACAGTCTGGATACATGGTTGCAAGCACTCGCTGGAACCCCAAGTCTTATAGCTGCCTCTTATTCCTGCTCATTCGGCATTCACGCGGCTGTGCAGAGGCATGGCCACCCGGGTCGAATCTCCCCGGCCCGAGCCTGCCCAGGTGTCCCAGTTTCAAATTCAAAGCACACATTTTTTTTTTCGAGCCACAAAGTTCATACCTGCTCAAAGGACCCATAAAATCAAGCAGCTATTTCCTTGTACCCACTGGTTTTCAAATTTCATTCTCCAGTGTCATAAAAAAAAAAATCTATGGATTTTCCCAGGGAATAGTGAAGGTTTGGTGAAGGTAGGGGGAAGTGTTGGGAGGGAGAGATATGTAAACATGTGTGTGTTTGTGTGTGTGGAGAGAGACTAAGAGAGAGAGAGAGAGAGAGAGAGAAAGGGAGAGAGAGAACAAGGTTTAACCTCTGAGGGCTCCCCCATCTCATTAACCAAAGAAGCTATGTTTTTCCCGGTTCTGTATTTTTATATTCTATAACAAAGATTCCTAAGTCATTTCCCCTCACCCTTTGCCTTCATAACTTTCATGTTGTGTGGGTATGTTAATTAGGTATAAACATAAAATATTTACTCAGAATAAATGATAAATTTTATTTTTAAATACAATTTCCTGATACTTATGTTCAATTACATGGTTCCATATTGAGAGATTGCCCGTAGTATAAGAAACTAGGTTTTAGAGAATGTTCTTCTTGAAGCATTCTACTGTTTAATTTTCTTTTTCAAAAACAGTGCAGAGTTGGAGAGATCGTATCGGGGTTGAGGTGCTGACCTGGTATAGGAAGGTCCTTGCCTTGCCAGCACTGCATAAGGCCCCAAACAGTGCCAGACCTTGATCCCAGAGTCAGGCACAAGCCCGAGGCACCACTGGCTGTGTACTCCCAAATGCAGCAGTTAATATTCTGGTTGCTGGAGAATGCTAGATGAATACAGGTCTTTTTTTGCAAATGTACTGATAATTATGATGTACAAAAAAGAATAACTGGTCACATTTTACAGTGCATCCTTTTGTTTGTTTTCTGTCTTGTTTTGGGACCACACTCAGCTGTGGTCAGGTCTTACTCCTGGCTTTGAACTTGGGGGTCACTCCTGGCAGGGCTGAGAGTATCATATGTGGCACTGGGAATCGAACCCAGGTAGCCGTATGCAGGTGTAAACCTGCTATACACCTCTCTGACCTCAGAATGTATTCTTAAAGTAAGCAATTTGCACAGTATCAGAATGAATACTTTTCTTTTTACATTTTCAGATTTTATTTTATTTTATTTTTTCCAAAACATTGACTTTTCCTTCTTTTTTTGCCCTTTTTTAAAAAATTTTATTTCCATGAAATTGTTCACAATAATTGATTGCATTCAATATTTCAAACCAATCCCACCCCCATTACACTTTTCCGCCACCATTATTACTATGTATCTCTTATTATGAGTAATATAAGATGTCTGTAAGGGTCTATATCACAGTGACTCAACAGAAGAGTAAAAAGTAAATAAATAAATAAAAATAGTATGTGATGCTGTGCAGCTGCACTTGTGGCCTTGCACCCCTGGAATTCTAAAATTTTAAACAACTGGAGTCCAGAGACATACCTGCAGTGAGCTGGTCTGTTCCGAGATTCATTTGTGTGTCTTTGGACCATGGCCATTAATGCCCTCAAATAGTACCTGGATGCAGTTCATGGGAGAGACGACCAGGGCCCCAGAGGGGTGGGGAGATGGGAAGAGGTGGCCTGTTCCCACCTCCTTGAGGCCTGGAGTTTTCAGTCACTGGTTCCAATGGATCCACTGTTTTTCGGTGGATTCATTCTCTTGCGTGGGGGGCTCAGGACTGAGCCTGTGAAGATTGGCCGTGGGGTGGCGGTGATTGAGTTCTGGAGGTTTGTGGCCCCTGGAGTTTGCTTAGAGCAGCCAGACGGATGATGCCTGCTTCTGTCTGAGGTGCCCCTGTGAGATCAGCCTGGCACAAGGGCCGGAGACCTTGCAGTGAGCTGCTCTGTTTTAAGATTCATTTGTGAGTCCCAAAATGAATGTTTTATACTTGTTGGAAGACAGCATGTTTGATGATGCTCTTATCTTCACTGTTTGTTGTGATGGGGCTTTTAGATGAGTGGATAGAGTGGGTCTGCATTCATTATCAGCTACTGGAGCTTGAAACAGTCATTGACCTTCATGAGCCTCAGTGGTCGACAATAAAATGTTAAAAAGACATACCACCTCAAAAGAGGATGGGGAAAGACATGGTTTTAACATGAAATACCTGGAATGCCTGTAGGCCTCAATATATAAATAATGCATATGTACTTACTATATGTGACATAAGGAAAACATTAACTGACCCCAGCAAGTCATTTCACAAATCCTTTTTAGGTAGCTTTACAACTAAGATGATTAGGACAATTTGTCATGGGCTAACTAGTTGCTTGAATGGATAAATACTGAATATAAACATTGCTTGAATGGATTTGTAATTGATGTTAGTCTTAAAGAGAGACCAGGGTTGTTTTGGAAATGGTAAAAACTTGGATTCATATGCGATTTAAGTCTGCGCTCTGCTATTATGAAATTGTTCAGCAAGTCACTTCCTTATGTCGTCTATGTTTCTGTCTCCTCATCTATAAGTAGTTTATAAAAAGGAATTTGTGAGGACTAAATTCTTGATTGCACTGAGTATCAGAGTATCAGATGCCACCTGTACTACTCCACATATATTAAGTGCTCATTAAATGTTGTTTTCAGGACTAGAGATACAGTACAGGGGTTAAGGTACTTGCATTGCATGTAGCTGAACCTGGTCTGGTTCCTGGCCCTCCATATGATCAGGTACAAACAGGTATATACCCCCCCACCTCCCCCACAAAGTTATTTATTTTCTTTTGTGACTTAATACAAACAAAAGCTTAAAGCAAGTATGCTAGACTATTGAGTGATATGAACAAAGAATAACTAAAATAAAGAAATAATGCATTGATAAGCTGGGAATTTCAATATTATCTTGACGGGCCAAAATTATGGCCCGTTGGTACATTGAAAAATATGGAATTATATTCTGAGAATAAATACATACTCAGAGAAGACGGGGAAAATGAAGAGAGGGAAGACTTCGAAAATCTTTGAGAAGTCTTAAAATATGTAACGAGTTAAAATACTAGGGGTGAGAATTTTGTGTGAAGGCAAAGTACTTGCAGTCTCATCGATTGTTATGGGAAATGCAGTAGCTCTTGTGCTGTGCTCCCCTTAAGCCGAAAAGTATGTCAGGGGGAGCATAGCAAAGGATATCAATTTTATGAAGACGTCTTCCTGATAATTAATGTATTCAACAATGTAGTAGGATATATGTGTTGGGTGGGTATCTTCTGAAGAAATATATTTGATATAAATAATCAAGTTATTGAGACTCTTGTGTCAAAGGTAACTAATGGGCAACATTGCTGATGGTTTTAGAGATAGGGTAATACCACATTTTGTCTGACTTCACAGTTCCTCTATAAAACTTAGGAAAATTGTCTTGAACTTCTCTGTTGTTAATATTCTTTCGTAGGGGGAAGTCTAAATGAAAATGACTTTAACATTTAATAGGTGGAACATTGTAGCCAAAACTGACCAAGGAATTCCTGAATCAGTGAGATAGTAGATGAGGTTCATTCTGAGTTCATAGCTAATTGATTATGTGATTGAAAAATTTATATGTCATTATGGTATGTATACAGAGGCAATAGTATGGCTCTTGAGTGGTCTTTCTGATTATTGATTCAGAATATACTGATCACATGGTAACATGATCTCATCTCTACAATGGGCATTTTAGAGAGAAAGAATCTCAGAAACCTCCTGTAAAGGGAAAAATCTCTTGGATTCCAGTGGTTATTGGGATCCCAAAATTCAGTTACTAGTTTACTAACTAGTGACCTGTGATATGTAAAAGTACATCTAAGAATTAAGGCGAAATCATTTTCGGATCAGAGCTATATTAGAACAGGGAGGATACTTGCCTTGCGTATGGCTGACACGGCGAGATCCTCGGCACCTCATATAGTTCCCTGAGCCCTGCTGAGTGATCCCCAGACACAGAGCCAGGAATAACCCTAAGCATAGCTGGGTGTGGCCCCAAACCTAAAATAAATAAATAAGAATAATAAGAATTTCTCTCTCTATGTTTACTTTAGTGTTACTTGGAATTGTCTTGCAGGTAGGGCTGTGTTTAACCTTCCTCTTTTGAGAGGATACTCAAGCAGGGAAACTGGCTGAGGCATTTGACTAGCCCGGCTCGTGTACCTATGGCTGTTGTTGAGAATAGTGGAAAGGTTAAACGCTTTGAAGCACGTGTGTTCTGAAGGGAGTGCTGAGCTGCTGCTCTCCTGTTTCACCGAGAATAGAACCTGGGCCAAAAGTACTAGCTATGTTTTATGGGGCTTAATATGCTTCCATTTCAAGGTGATTGCCAGTTATTATGTGATCATGAGAAGATAGACTTTAATTTCACGAGCATTAGCACCATCAGCAGCAAGCTTTTTTTGCATGTGCTCTGCCAGGTGCTGCATAAAATATGTTCAACCAGCGTACAGCATGCTCTCTACATGCTCACAATATTAGGAGAGGTAGAGGCTGTGTTAGATAGACGCAGATCTGAAAGGTAGAAGTGATAATACCAACAACAGGAATCATGTACCACAGTCTGGTTTACAGAGGTCTTACGAGAGGAAATTCCTCTCAGAAGAATGATGGATCTTCTGAGGCAGAAATGTTTCTGCTACCAGTTTCCCGGAGGGAAATTGAGTGTGTGTTTTGATTGAAGAACTCTAAAATGAAGTACAGAAAGATGTGATCACAGCAAAATTACACCTGGAAATATAGAACTAGATCATTTTGCTGGGTTTTGATGCAGAATAGGGTGAGGTAAGATCAAGGAATGGGATATTTGGAAGAACTTAATGGAGCATATAACGTGGAAAGAGGGAGAGGTGTATACTTAAACCCTGAAATGGGGTCTGCCAAGTTTATTCAGGTGTCCGGTGTATTATCGGCAGTGAAAAGTAGTGAGGCCACATTTCCTTGCTGAATACTTGCCTTTCCCTCCTGCTTAGTGCTTCTGTTTCTCTGGATAGAGAGAGGATATGACTTTTTCTTTCTTGATTGTGAGTCTTTGTATATATGATCTTACTGCTCTTCTGCTATCTGCATATTTGGGTCTGCAGTAACAGTCTTTCTTCTTACTTTCTCTTTACCGATTTCTCTTCATTATAAAACAGGATTTAGGATTCTTCTTCAAAAGTCCTTTCTGCATGTCAGTTGCTTTAGACAAGTAGATCATTTTATTTTAGGCTTTACATTGTGGAAAGAGACTACCCTTAATTTATTCCGTGTTGTCATTGCTTACTGTGGTGCTAGCCCGGGCAGACTTACGGGAGAGACTTTTCAATCAGTTAAGGAGTCACCAGGGTAGGTGCCTGTGTCATGTATAAGAAGGTCTATTATAAATTGATTGATGTGTTCTCCATCATCGGATTATAAGGCTCTTAAACATGAAGACTATCTTTAATGCCTTTCAATAAGCTACAGCACTAACACATTTATTTACTGTTAATTTCCAACAAATATTATTAGTAGACAGATAATGTTGCATTAAAAAGGGAAGTCTCTGTGGCAACAGCAGAACCATCATTCAGTTTTGGTTAGCACTCAGCTTGTTGTTTTTTCCTGGGGGGAAAATTGGTTGTAATCTATACTTACCATTTAGCTATCTTGTTTAGCATAAGTGCTCCTCACCTTATGTAAAAACGTAGATTCATGTCATGAGAAAATCAGTGTTGTATTTTTGAATTTCATTCTTGTTTTGTTTGAGGGCCACACCTCGCAATGCTCAGGGATTGCTCACCACTCTGTCTTCAATAATCACACCTGGCCGTGCTCAAATGATCATATGTGCCAGGGATCAAACTGTGCTCAGCCACATGCAAGGCAAGTGTCTCATCCTTACCTACTGTTTTATATCTCTGGCCCTTTAAATCCTATTTTTAAATATATGTTACCTTTTTTAGTTTTAGTTTTTTCTCATATTTACTGAGGTACCATGATCTTCAATGCTGTTAATGGCAGTTCTGTGTATACGTTGCCCCAATCCCATACCCAACACCAAAGTTGCAAAGATCTCTCCCGGCTCCTCCCCTCCCGCTGCCAAGTTAGCTCAGTTCTGCATATCTACTCTCAGTTTGTGTTGCCTTCAGTCACTCATTGCTCCATTACTGTGTATATCTTTATTTCTGATCTTTTTAGAGTACTTAGTGATAATGTGCTTAGATTAAATTTGGAGATGATCAGAGCTGGGAAATTAGCTCAGAGGGCCGGAGCACATTCCTGGCATGCACAAATCTTGAATTGGATCTTCCAGCTGCCTCGTAGAGCCTTGCTGGAGCCCCCGAGTACTGACAGGTGTGGACCCGGTGGTCCCCAGCACTATTGGGATAGAGCATGGAACCATCCCACCTGCAGAACTGGGCCACATGTTGCTGGGAATGAATGCTGCATGTGACCTCTCTGAGAATAAATAAATTTGGAGATACTCGTTGTTCTTAGAGGTAGTTGATTTTGTTTCTGCTTTGGTTTGTGAAATTTGGGGGGTTTTGTTGTTGTTGGTGGTGGTTTGGGGGGCACCATTACTGTGCATGATCTACTCCCAAATCTGTGTTCAGGGGTTCCTCACAGTGATGCTCATGATGTGGAGCTGGTAGTCAAACCCAGGCCTCCTGGGACCTTCATTCGCATTGTGGTGTAGAATAGACACATAAACCAGTTGGGTTTATCACTTTGAAAGGCGATATGAAAATACTGGGTGTGGTTTATATAGTTACTCACTACAAACTTTGAAAGGTCTACTTTTTACCCTTAGCTGCTAATCATTTGTTTTTTGGGCCTTCTTTTAGAATACACTAGAATAAACTTGGAACTCGAAGGTCAGTGTAGAAACTCATTGTCAATTCAGCGTGAAGAAGCTTACATAGCACCTCAGTCACCAGGTCTGGCTTGCGTTAGTGCTACTAGAGTCCCACACTCATAAGTGCTTCAGCCTCTCATCGGAGTGGCAGAAGGAAATTGAGGTGCAGACAGACAGAATATACAGATGAGAGGGCAAGGCTTCCTAGCCACAGAGGACCCGAGATCCTAGAGAAAAACGACATGAGTCTTGAAATCTGAGCTCCAGTGTAAACATCCCTGGAGACCAAGGGGATGAAATTGAAGGGAAAGATGGGAAAGTTGGAAGAGGTGGACAGACAAATTTGAAACAAGTGTTTCTGTGACTGGAGGGGCAAGCCTAAAACTTGAGTAGTTTAAAAGCGTTTCTGAAGAAGCTGGATATATTAGTAAAAGGGGATCCTGACGGAGTTCTTAGACTGGGGACTGGGGTGGTTTTCTTTAAAAGAAGAAAATTCTACTCAGTGCTGTATTGAAAATATGTGTTCATATGACTGCAGGGATTGAACATGACTGTAGCACCAACATTGTGCCTCCCCCACCAAAAATAAAGCGGGGGAGGATTTTAGATAACTTTAAATACAAATTTCTGAGTTAACACATCAAAATTGAGTAGAATGGGGAGGGGACAAGAAACCAGAGAGTTCTGCTGCAAAGAGATGGTGATGAAATTAAAATGTGTCGACGCATTTGCTGGGCCTCTCCATGTATAGAATGGAGTCAAGTGTTTATATGGTTCAAAAGGCCCAGAGGTTAAGTGAAGAGAATTTGCAGAAAGACAAGGCTGATAGGTGAAGACAAGTATTTTTGAAATGTTTAAGTAGCGAGCAGCTGATTGCTAGAATTCAAAGTAAATATATTGGTAGATTTAAAAAGAATGAATGAAAAACATATGAACATGGAGTTCGAATTTACTGCATTAAGTCATGCATGGAGGTTGCATGGATGTCTTAAAATAAGAATATGACCCATCTTCTCTATTGGTTCCCATTGTAAAAGTTAATGAATATTCCTACTCGAAGAATAATGCAATTTAAGATGTTGACGCTATTGGAAATTATGTCTGTATGAAGCTCATGAACAAACCGGCTTTTAAAGTCACTCTTTCTCTCTGAAGGAAGTTATTATTTTCTGCACACTACTTACTTCCTTTGGGCCAGCAGTTCGTCCAGCTCACTCGGTGTGCTGCAACAGAACATTTTAAGCTGCAATGCGCATTGGAATCTGTTTGTTTGCAGCGGATGATTTGACTAAGCTTTGATGCGCAGTCACTTTCTGACATTTGTGTATTTCAGCAGTGAACAATGTAAACTCATTTTCTGAGCACTTTGATTACTTGCACATAGCGGTGCCCATGGCATGTGACAGAGAAGAGCACTCTCTCCACTAATCAGATAGATATGCTTCAAGCGTATTTACACAAAATAATGAAAACAGCTGTTAGATACCTTTAAACTTGAGTGTGTTTTGTTATTAATCTACTAGCCTGTACACATGACACTATAATTCTTCGCTCACTCAAGTTGCCTTTAATGACATAGTAATAAAACTGAGAGGGATGAAAGTAATGGAATTGTAGAATGTAATGCCTCAATTGTTCTACAGTGTCTTCCTTTTTGCCAAAATAAACCACAATTAGGTCCATATGGTGTTTTGAAGTTTTCAAGCAATGACCCTAATAAAAAGTAATGAATTTCTGACAAAAGAAAGCATGGCACTCTTTTAAGTGGCTATCTTCACTATTGATCTAGATATGATTGCAGACCAATATGCTAATAGAAGAAGGAAGGTTCTGTGTGCTTGACATGAGTACTTTCATTTGTGGTTCACTTCATTCATAGCACATTCACAGTTTAAAGGTAGGAGGACTGTAATCCATTTTTAAATTCCCCTTTTAAAAGTAACCTGTTATTTGGAGCAACAAAATACATATTCTTTACAATTCCTTCCAGAACACCAGATTCACAAGCATCTTTAGTACTTGGAGATCATCACTTAGAATAGGAGAGAGTTTGTTTTGGGGTTATATTGTTTTTGTATACATTGGACTTGAGA
The DNA here is from genome assembly GCF_027595985.1 of Sorex araneus. NCBI lineage: Eukaryota > Metazoa > Chordata > Mammalia > Eulipotyphla > Soricidae > Sorex > Sorex araneus. Next base: position 212,155,149 of record NC_073302.1, read on the forward strand.
GGTTCTGGTTTTGTTTATGCAGGAGTTTTATGTGTTTCAAACTACTTCAAAGGATAGTGACTCTTAGTCCAAGTACACCTACCTCATCCTTCAAAACGGATATGCAACAGAAACATTAAAGTTATTTACTAAGAGATTGATTTTACAAATTAAAGTCAGCACTTCCTTATTTGCAAAAATAATTTATTTTAATATTTTTTAAACTGATTAACTGCACTGTAGCACTGTTGCACTGTCCACAATAATTAATGTATATATATGTATATATATATATATCCATTAACATGGACAAATTATCATATAGTTGCCAAGTGTTTACTATGTTCTTATCTCATTAAGATATGAACCACATTCTAGCCCACTACCATTTCTTAATAACATTTTAGGGCACTTTGAGAAGATTATTTTACATTCGAAATACACTTTAAATTGGGATATGACTTTGAAATTTTTTGAAAATTTGACCTACCTTCTCAAAATAATTGCATTTTGACCCATTTCCATTCATATAAACGTGCGTCTTCACCACTGTAAACATTTGTAGTGTATAGGTAAGGCATTGGATACTGGATATATAAAGTGATGCAACTGTGTTACTGCTAGTTGAACACAAACATATAGTACTTCTCTGAATAAATGCATTCCCCTGTGAGAAATAGTCCACTGACTTTGACAACGCTAAGAATTCTTTTTCATAATTCTTCTGTGCAGATTTAAGGTCCTTATTTAGGCCCTTCATTTTAATAGTGGCAATGTTGTCATGTCTTGGTTTTCTGAAGAGAAACTTAAAATCAGGGGTTAGCCAAATAATATTTGGAACTGGATATCATGAACAACGTGGAATCCAGTTTCATGATTCCAATTTCTCAATCCTGAAGGACCAGAGAATATAAATATACAAGTTGTTAGTTTGACTATATGCATGTGTGTGTGTGTGTGTATTAAGTGGTGCTTAACTTGGACTGAAACCCATTCCAGAAATAATAAAAACACCATCTCATAAGGTAATTGAAAATTTCAAACTTTCCTGGGACATAAACATTCAAAGTTATTACTTTTTTACAAAAAGTTCTTGAAATGCTGGTACTCCTTTTTGTCATGTCAAATATACAATTCAAGTTGAGGGCATTTGCTGTTATTTAGTCTGTAGCCAGACAATTTCCTTTGTTGTGCCTAATTTTACATTTTTTTTTATCCTTGAACTTTTTATAAAGTTTTTTCATTTTGAAGAGTGGTAGAGCATTTACTTGTATATGTGAATAAACCCATTCTTCTTTTAGGTTATATTTATTAGCTTTATTTTTTAAATTCTATTTTAATTTTTGCCTTTTGGGAGGCCACACCCAGCAATGCACAGGGGTTACTCCTGGCTTTGCACTCAGGAATTACTCCTGTCGGTGCTCAGGAGACCATATGGGATGCTGGGAATAGAACCCAGGTCGGCCACATGCAAGGCAAATGCCCTACCCTCTGTGCTATTGTTCCAGCCCGATAAATAGCATTTTAGTTGAACACAGTCAATGTCCATTTATTTGCATATTGTCTGAATTTCACACTATGGTGCAATGTTTCAGACTCTGTGGCCTGTAAGCTTGTGTTATTAATAATATGGGTCTTTACAGAACAATTGGCTGATTCCTGTCCTATATCTTTAAGTGTCTAAAGTAGAATCTCAAAGATCACATTATGGCCACAGAGGTCAAAACTGCAAAAGATGATTAAAAGATGCAAAACAGCCCTGGAAGCCCCTGGAAACCCCTGAATCAGAATTTCTCAGGACAGAACCCGAGCTTCTATAAATTTAAAAATGTTGCAGATGATCTTTAATGCACACTGTTTTGCTGTTGCTTTAGTGAAGAAGAAAATAGGCATGGGGACAATATGACTTACTCAGTGGCGTGTCTGCCACACAAAAATGAGTACTCCCTGTCATCTAGAAAATAGAGTTCTAGGAGAAGAGAATAAATACATTGTTCTTGTTTTATGATTAAATAATTTTGAAAGATACACCCACCATGAGGGAAATAACCATTTAGCTTGGGGGACATTAAGCATTTGAAGAACAATTAAAAAACTAAAATCCAGAAAATGGGTTAGCCATTCTGAGGAGGCCGTGACCTCCTCAGAGGTCACAGGGAAGGACGTGGAAGGATGTAGGGAAGGATGACGTGTCCTGATTTCATTACCAAATTTTAAACTGTATCTGGTGAAATAAGACCAATGTGTGAGAATGGGGATGGAAAAGAAAATGGGGAATCATAGAGCATCTATAATGCAAAGATAAATATTATCGTGGGAAACATTGGTTCTGGTCGTATACATGCAGTTGTGCATACTAGTCGCAGTACTCTGTGTTTGTGTTTCACTCATACAGTGATCATTTACCCATCCCTCCACCAGTGCCCATTCACCTCCACCAATGATCCCAGTATCCCTCTCACCACCCCTACCCCATCCCCCATCACCCCACCCTGCCTCTGCTGCAGGGCATTCCTCTTTGTTCTCTCTACTTTTGGGTGTTGTAGTTTGCAATAGAGGTATTGAGTGGCCATCACATGCTAGGGGAAAAGGCAGCCCCCAGATCTCTTAAGTTCTGCCTTGACTCTGTGGCTTAACCATTGACTAGGTCATGAGTGGTGTTTGCCTTTTGACTGGAATCCATTCTCTGTAGGTCACTCAAGTTTCAAACACTGTGCTTTTCTCCTTGTATTATGTTTTACTTACAATATTGCATAAGAGAGAAATACTTTTCTATCCACTTTTCTATACATGCAGAAGCAAAAGGAAAAGAAGTAGAAGTGAGAACTAGTGCATCATGTATTTAATCAGCATTAGTGATTATATTGTATATGCAGTTTTAATGTGTTCATGAGTTTTCTTTTGTACTTGAATGGTGTTCAGGAGACCAGCTTTATTCACTCTACCTCTTGCTGCCTGAATCCTGGAAGGAATAAATTGATTAATAAACAGGTTGCATGAGATGAAGGCCTTCGATTTATCAGTTGTTCGCTCTTCATTTGCTGGGCCAGAATGAAGCGTCTGCTTCTTTCTGGGGTAGAGGCCCAATTTTCTATGTTGCAAAGAGCCATAGTGTTTGTCCTCATGAGGTTCATAGCTCTTTATACACATCCATAGGAGACACAGGAGACATTTCCCTTTTATCTTTCTCACCATCCTTTCATAATTTTATTTCTTCGGTTTTTACCCTTGCAGGGATTCAGGTCCTATTCTGGTTTTAAATTCCCCCCAGCTTAAGGGTTTTGCACTGTTGAATAATCCTCAGGGTGATGGAGTCAGGAACGTGGGCAGCACTTGTCTGGGTGACTCTCTTGCTCTCGGTGGCTTTAACTGGTGTCACCTTGGCCCTCAGTGGCTGCAGGGGTGAGTCTGACAATTCCCTTCACACGGCCCGCCCCTCAGTAGGACTTGACCAAGTATGGACGCAGGTAGGCTTATGGATCAGAAGTTCCTCTAACGTGGTTTTCTCCAGAAAGCAGGATTGCTTGCATGGCAGTTCAAGAGGCCAGAAAAACTGAACAAGAGTGCCAGGCAGAGTCGAGGTGGACCACGACTCAAAATCACATTCTCTGGCTGCCAGAGGTTATTGCCATTTTTGCCATAAAGTCAGATCATTAATCCAAACCCAAGTTTGAAGCTCCCAACATTCTGCAGTGATTTTTGTTTTCTCCCCAGGTCTTCCTTGGCCTTTTGGGAAAGGGGAAGTAAGACTCCATTTCTTTCTTAACTACCAGCCAGTGTCAAATTCCAAGGCAAAATCCCCCTTAGCTATCCAATTCCATGGGGTGTGATCATATGTGTATGTGTTTTAATACCTTTTATTTATTGATAATTCCCTAGGGGTGATAAGCATCAGGTAAGGTTCAGCTGACATCATTTTGTAGCTGGGTGGTAAAGTTTACAAAGCCTGTGACCGGAAGCCAGAAGGCCTTGATTTGATTCCCAACTCTGCCACTTCCTTGCTGTGATATCCCAGACAAGTCAGTTATCTGAGCTTTAGGTTCTATATTGTAATAGAGGTCACAACTTCATTTCTGAGGGATATCGTATATTTACCTACAGTAGTTGATTCTGCTTTTATCTGCTTGCAAATGTTCTGCCTTTTTCTCATCTTTCTGGTTTATTTTCCGTTACCTTGAAACCTAGTACACAATAGAAGTAAAAGAACAACACAAACATAACTAGAATCCCTCCCCTCCTCCACCATACTGGACACAACAGCCTGTCCCCACCCAAGTTTTTTGATTTCATAATAAAATTCTTAAAACTAATGGTATACGAATGTTCCTAATGATAGTGTTTTCACTGTCACTGTCACTGTTATCCCATTCTCATCGATTTGCCCAAGCAGGCATCAGTAAGTCTCCATTTTGAGACTTGTTGTTACCTATTGAATGCACCATGGGGAGCTTGTCAGGCTCTGCCATATGGGCAAGATACTCTCAGTAGTTTGCTGGGCTCTCTGAGAGGGGCGGAGGAATCAAACCGGGGTCGGCCACGTGCAAGGCAAATGCTCTGCCGCTGTGCTATACTATTATTTCTCTCAAAATCACTAAAAGGCTTTTGTATGTCAGATGTATGCTTCGGCATATTACCTTGATATTTGTGACTATCAAGCATTCTAAAAATGTTCTCACTCAAATCCTAAGCTCCCATGAACATTTTTTTTTGAGTCACACCCAGTGATGCACAGGGGTTTACTCCTAGCTTTGCACTCAGAAATTAAACCTGACGGTGCTCAGGGGACCATATGGGCTGCTGGGAATCGAACCCGGGTTGGCTGAGTGGAAGGCAAATGCCCCACCCGCTGTGCTATCACTCCAGTCCCTCCCATGAACATTTGATCATTTTGTTTCATAAATTTCCCTCTTGAAAGAAATAGGGTAATAGCAGAGGTGTTGTTTGTTTTTTTATTACTCTATCTTTAAATGGCCCATACAGTATATTAATATATCCATAAGTGATACTGACAAGATTCCTTGTACCTCAATATTATTATCCCCATCAGGGATAATGATAGTGCCATGGAAGTGCAGAATCCTTCAGATGGATAGTTTTGTGAGGGCACAGGAATGTGTGACAGGCAGGTGCAATGCTTCCTTTCTCCTGGTTCCATTAGTTCTCTCCAGCTTTCCTTCTCTTCTTTTACCTCTCCTCCTCTCCCCACTGGCTTCACCCTTCACTCTGCTCATTCTTCCTCCCTTTTCCTCTCCCTTATTCTTCATGCTTAATTAGGTGGTTCAAATAGTGCCCTGCGTGTGTCATTATTGAAGAAACCTACAGAACTGTTTCATCGTTCTACCTAAATATTTTCTCCTGGGCTGTTCTGATCGCTCTGATTTGCCCTATCCCTGGAGAAAAGTGGGTCGCTGCCTTTTTCAGAATTTATCTAGACCTTTGGATGTCTGTTCAAACCATATGATTATTCTCTTCAACAAACCATTCCCCATCCGTCTCCCGTTCCCTCCACTGATGCTGCAATGATGTTGCAGACACACTGGGTTGTGCTACTCACTGGAAATCACACTTCGTTTACTGGTGTTGTTTTCATCAATTCTGGGAGTGCTCTTCGAGGGCAGCCATAGTGTTCACACATGTGCTTACTCGGGGTCATACCAAGTAGTCCTGGGACCCAAAAACTCCTGCCTTCAGTAGGAATCTCAGTCTCACCAGCAGGGCGGTGAGAACGGACGGGTGCACTCAGTGGCACCACAGATCTACACACTGAGAATCCATGACAGGTTCACACTGGTCAGCCAATGCATTACCCTCATCTGCCCCTATCACCAAAAAAATCTGAAATGACATCTAGAAAGATAGTTCAACAGGCGGGTGCATGGTTTGCTTCCATGAGGCCTGGCTTGAAATTGTGGCACTATATGGCTCCCAAGCCAGGTGTAACTGCCGGGTGTGACCCCAAATTTGAAAAGCACAGATTGTAATTTGGCAGTCGTAGTAGCATTGCCTATTGGGAAAACATTTTGTTTTCTTAGTAATATTTTTGGATTTTACTTTTGATTTTACTCTTCTAAAATATTAAAGGTCAAAAAATATCTACTGTAGGTATTTACTTGCCTGAATTTTCTTTCTTGCTTTCCCTTGAACCTTTTTATTTTTTTTTAATTTTTTATTAGAGAATCACTGTGATGTACAGTTACAGACTTATGAACTTTTGTGTTTGCATTTCACTCATACAGTGATCATTTACCCATCCCTCCACCAGTGCCCATTCACCTCCACCAATGATCCCAGGGTCCCTCTCACCCCCCACCCCCCTTGGACCTTGAACACTAAACAACCTTTTCTTGGATGTGCTTCTGTGTATGAGGAGGAATGAAGTAGCAGTAGTTCTCTGTGCAGAACTTAGAAAGCCGGGCTGATGAGGGAAAGAAAACTACCAAGTGTTCTACTTAAGTGGCAGCAATACTCTATTACAGGTTTTTCAATAAAAATATTTTTCTTTTTAATGTGAATTGTTTTGTAGCTTCAGTGACTTGAGGGTATGAAATTTGCTAATGACAGGCAATCCCCTGATAAATATGAGCTTATAAATTTAGAAGAAATTTGTTTATAAATATTTTTCAGTTGTAACAGAAAATTATTTTTGAAAAAGAGGTGAGACTGCTTAATGTTTGATCTAACATGACAATTTTCCTTCAAGATCCTTATGAAAGTTTCAGTGCCAGAATTTCACACATATATATATTCAGAGATAAATGTTTTTAAAATGAAGAGCTTCCTGTAACAGAATCACAGTATCACTTAACTCAAATTAAGTACTGATAATGTGCAAAAAAAAAAAGTAGTTTTTCAATCCCAGAATTGTTCACACACAATTCTGCTATATTTTATATGAATATATCACTGTGTCATTGTCGTCCTGTTGTTCATCAATTTGCTCAAGAGGGTACCAGTAACATCTCCATTTGTCCCTGTTGGGTTCAGGGTCAGGAGAATTGAGGTACATTATTGTTACTGTTTTTGGCATATCGAATATGCCACAGGGTAGCTTGCCAAGCTCTGCTGATATGAATGTATACACACATAAATTACACACATATATATGGTACATATGTACATATGCATATATATGGAGAGGAAGGGAGAGAGAGAGAGACAGAGAGAGAGAGAGAGAGAGAGAGAGAGAGAGAGAATGTGCGTGTTTATGTATTCCAAATGGATGGATTTCTTTAGTTCAGTTAGATAAATTTTAATCTGTAGGAGGTTTTGATGACTTTACTTTGAAACCTTGCAAAGGCCTATCGATGCTGTTAAATTACACATATGGCTTGATTAGTATTGCTTTAAAAATGTGTAAGATGTTATATATTGCTCGGTTTCCAATTAATAGCTAGTGAGAGATTTCTTGCTTGAGTCTCAGGGGTTAGAATCAATCATTTATTTTGATATTTTATCTTCTACAGTACATTTTAAAGTAGATCTGAACTCATTCATGGAAACTATCCTTTCTGGAAATTTTAAGAATGCCGTTCTTTCCAGAAATGTGGACTTAATTGCAACACACAAGTTTGTCTAAAACATAGACGTTTTGTTTTTGTTTTTTCCAATAGAGGGAATTGTTTAGTATTTAGAGATTATTGTTAAAGAGACAGATTATTTTGAAAATACACATCTATTGAAAGGAGATCTGGGAACGTAAACTAGACAGCGAGGTTACATCTACAATAGCGTAATACCCCACAGCAGCAGTTTAGTAAATTGGTATATAAACAAGCATCTGTTGCAGGAATGGAAGAATGACATCATAAAGGATGTATGGAAAATTTTAATTGAAAAAGAATGATGCACAATTGCAGCCTAGCCTTAAGTTTAAATTGATTTTGCCAACAGAGTAAGAGTGGGATTCTTTTTAAAACATTCCAATAATGTAAAGTATTTAAAATGTAATGTCCTGTTAATGTACCTAAAAATTAGACGCTGGGTCATCCAATAAGGGTGCTGCTTACAGTAATACAGTCTATGTAATATGCAATTATCTTGACAATAGTTTTATTTTTCAACAATTTTGTCATAAAACAGCAGTAAGATACAATGAATTTGATTCATTTTTTGTGTGTGAATCATTTAATAGGCCATTACATCTACTATATTAGACTCCATTCTCCTTTCAGAGCTTTTCATTATAAGGCTGTCTTTAATGGAAAGAAGTTTAACCTTCCCTCCCAGATAGATTGAACCCCATAACAGTGTAAACATTCTCATTATAAAATAAAATCCCCTTCCCCAAGGGCAGTGCTATAATTATGTTGCAGATCTTCGTATGAATGTTTCTCTTCAGAAATGCTGTCTCATTCTTGCTCTCGAGTTTTTATCATTTCCTCACAATCAATAATATTTTAAATTATAGTTTAATAAAATTTATGTGATCTAGTTTGGAAATTTTTTGAAGTTATTTTAATCAACTTTGGGAAGAAGTCATCAGTAAAATTGCTGTTGATTTATAAATAGGATAATTAGAGGCTTTCCTCCTAAGTACTGTTCACTGGCATTGTGGCTGTTTTTATTGCCTAGTCAAACCTCTTCATTCAATTTTAAAATTGCTTTTTGAATGAACTGTACTATGTGCTTGCCAAATAGTGTCACCGTTAATACTTTACCTCCTCTATTTCATTGTCCAGTCCGCAAATGCACAATAAATTGTTTGATAAGGGGGTCAATGAGGTTGTACTAGTTTTTAAGTGAATTATAACCAAACAGTTGCGATTATGTCACATACTTATTGTGGAGCTGTGTTTAAAAGATAGCAGGATAGGCTTTGATTCATTTTGCATTGTTACATCAAGGATGTATTTCTGGCACTGGAACTTTAGAAGTGGGTGCGGCAGTGGTTATTGACATCTAGAGTTGTGAAGCTGTACGCCTGAAAATTTTGGGTTTTGTTTCTGTTTTGGGGGGCCCCATCCAGTGGTGCTCGGTGACTACATCCAGCTCACTTTGGGGATTGCTTCTAGTAGTACTTGGGGATCAGGCTTTGGTGGGAGTGGAATCCAGGACCTCTCACATGTGAGCTAATAAGCCTTATACCTGGTCTCTGAAATTAATAGTATTATAAACCAGTGATATATAAATAAAATTTGATTGTAACATTTAAAAAAATGAATTTTAAAAGGTATCCTGTACAGCTCAGGATCCCTCAACAAATTGCTAGCTTTCATGACAAAAGTAAAGAAAGATATCCTTTTCAGATCCGAAAACCTCACACTTGTAAATGATTTACTGAGAGTAGCAAATCTAGGCTTAGAAAGAAACAGCCTGGGTTCTTAGTGTGTTACACAAAGGATTCAGATGATTATTTCAAAATAATCATTTATGAAGATACCAAAGGAAGTATTCATAGAAGATGCTGAAGAAGGCCTGAGGAATATATGTTTCTAGTATGAAAATACACTCTGGATCATTATTATTTGGTATGTGGGTATCAGTTTTATTTCCTTAGGCATACGAGCTTCTTGCATATGTAGTGTGTATTGTTAAGAATTTTTCTTCTTTCGATTTGTAGAGTCATAATTACAGTTCCTTTTTAAGATTACACTCGTGAGAAGGAAGTCGGGATTCTCTTAAATGCATGTCGTTCTGCTTATGCAGAGTTGATGAGTGTTTTTGAGACATGTAAAAGGCAAAAGTAAGAAACTTTGTGCTTGTTGCGTCTAAAAGCAAGTCTGTTTGTGTGTGTCTCTCCCTTTGTAACAGAAGGAATGTTTCTTATGTTTCTGTCTTCAGACAGTTGGCACACATTTCATCTCGGCAGCTGCTTTCTCTTAAAGTGCAGTAGAGTGTAGGACTGTAGTGACACCAGCATTAATACTTCACATTCTGCTATCATATGCTGTCACTGGGAAATATGGATCTAGGTTACATGTGTTTGCAGACTTTGTACTGCTGAATTATGAAAGCTGACTGTTAGAGGATTGTGTTGTATTCGGAGACTGTGAACTGAACAATAAATGAATGCAGTGGGCTGTTTTGAATGCTCTACCAGGCTCCTTTTGGGGGTCTTAATTGACTCCGAGGCTTAAATTTTAGAAGGGCCAAATTGTGCTGGAAGGTACCTTAAAGTAAACATCTAAGTCACTTTTTTCAAAAAGCATGTATATGTGTTACCTTTCCCTTTAAAAATTTGTAGGTTGTTTTCTATAGTGGGACACATCATGGCACTTGAGATACGCAAATGATCAAATAAATATATATTTCCTTTTTCCTTGTTCAAAGAGCTAACTGTGGTTGTAAAAATTTAAATGGCGTTGGTTTTTATTTTCGAATTAGGTTAAGACTTGATAGGACAAAACTAGTAAGATCATGGTTGTTATCTCTTTTTTAACTTTTTTATCTAAATTATGCCTGAGACACACATGTGGACATAAATACATGTGTAGGCATGCACATACACAGATATTAATTTTGAAATTAATGTAATTTTGAAAAATAAGTTGATATTGATTAATAAAAGGAATACATAGAGGATATTAAGTGGGACAATACTACTGTAATAAAATATGAATGTGTACCTCTGAGCAGTATTTAGATATATAGGCCAAGAAGAATAGGAGATGATGAGAAGCTGCATTTTGGACTATTATAAATAAAGGATAGGTAGAGATTATTTATTGATCCAAACTACTTTGACGGTTTTTAAATTTCATCATGAATTAAATATACTTGGCTTATTTATAAATTTATTTTGAGAGTATATAAGTTTTGGGGTGGAAAAGCGCTTTTTTTGTTTTGTTTTGGGGTCACACCTGGCGATGCACAGGGGTTACTCCTGGCTCTGCACTCAGAAATTACTCCTGGCTGTGCTCAGGGATGCTGGGAAACGAACCTGGGTCGGCCTCGTGCAGGGCAAACACCCTACCTGCTGTGCTATCACTCCAGCCCTCCGAAATGTGCTTTTTAAGTGCTGAAGCATAGACTTTTTTTTTTTAACCTATATTATTGTCATTGAAAACTCTCTTGAGGTCTTTTTTTCCATCTTTTATTTTTTCACTTTTAGGGTGAAGCAGGGGGACCATACCCAAGAAATACTCAGGACTTCTTCCTGGCTCTGCAATCAGGAATCACTCCTACTGGTGGTTGGAGTCATATGGGGTGCAGGAGTGTACCTGGGTCAGCCATGGGCAAGGCCAGTGCCCTCCCCATGGTGCCATCTCTCCTGCCCCCTTGAGAGCCATCTCCTATCATACTAACTACCCACTTGTTTCCATGTTGCATTAAAGCAGTGGTTTTAAGCCCCTAAAAGTACATTTAATTAGGATCCATAAAGGCTTCAGCTTTTAAAGCTGCAATTTTAAAGCAGCCTCATACCCTCAGGTCTTTTGCATTGAACCGATGGCCGAGTTGGCTGAAAAATCCCTCGGAAGGCCTGCAGGCTTCCTGAGTGCCACTCAGGAAAGTTGGCTCCCCAAAATAAAAGAGCGATTTTTTTTTCAGTTGAAAACATGTTATTTTTTCTTTATGTTTTCTATGACTCAATCAGTATCAAAAGATATATTTTCTCTTTCCCCAAATCATGTGAAATATTTTATTCTTATTTCCATTTTGATTAAGTATGAGTACTTAGCAGACAAAGAAAGGAGCTAATTCCCCCTGCTGTGTGGGAGGGAGATGAGGAGCCTGCCCGCTCATTCTCCTGTGTGCTGTAGTCATCTCCTAAGGCTCTCTTGGTCCAGGTCGGTCTCCTTAGGCAGCATTTGCCTGTCCCTGTGTCTCATAGCAACCTGCTTTTCAGTGGCTACTTCAGGATCTCTTTCGTTGTGAGGGCGGCACAGACAAGCCCTCGCCCCATCCTGAGAAGGTCAGTTCCAGAGTCTGTGGTGCCCTGATGGGGTGCACACGAAAGGGGGGTTCCTTTGAACACTGGGACCATTGGACAGGCCCTTCCTGTTCCTTGGGCATACTAAGTGCTGTGTGTTGCATTCAGGACCATTATGACTGTGCAGTAGATCTTCAGTACACACCTGTCATAGCTGTACTACCTAGGGAGGCTGTTTTTGTCAGAAAGAAGGGCTCTGTCATAGGTTGGTCTACCATTGGGAACCACCGTTAACTGCAGAATTATAAAACACCTACCAGCTTTGGCAACAGTGAACCGTGTAAATGAATGGGGTAAAAGGTTAAAACAGAACTTTGCTCACTTAGTCTTGATTCTAGGAAGTTGGTAGGCCACTGAAGGCAGTTTATACATTCCACCCCTCTTTTTTTGTGAAGGTGGTAGCAACCTTGAATTTCCTCATCCTTCACACAAGGAATGGCTTTTTTTTCAAGTTTCATATAGAAAACTTTCTGCTTAAGTATGTATGGTAAATCAGCAATAAAGCTCTAAATCATTATTATTGTTTACAAGTATTATGGTGAAATTTGGTGTATTTTCTATTTTTCGTATCTCTTCAAATGTTAATTGTACTCTTGAACCTCAAATGTTGGCAAAACTTGAGCTTTTTAACTCTGCAACATAGCATATGTCAAAAATATCTGTACTTCAAGGAGGAAACTAAGGCAGAAGTGATTGGATAATTTGGTTGTGTCAGAGAGAGTTAAACTTCCTCTTTATTGAGGTAATGATCATGGTTTATGATAGCTGGTTCTGTGCCCATCCATTGCCTCTGACACATTTTTGGAGAGCATTACTTATACTCTCTGGTTATAATTTAAAGTGCTTGCTTATAGTGAAAAGAACTCCAGGGTAGTGGTTGGCTTTGCAGCACTGTTACTAACTGCTGTGTGTGTGGTCAGCACTGTCATTTAACCTTTCGTGACCTCAGTGTCTGCATCTGTGAAATGAAATTGCTGAGCTGGATTACAGCTCAGATTCTGTTGACTTTTACTATTCTGTCATTTTTATATTTATCATTAGAAGTTTGGTTCTCTCACAGTTATATAAGATTTTAGAAATACATGAATTCCAAAAGTTATTGTTTATCTTTAATCATCACCCCAAGCAGTAAAGCAGTCAAGTATTTTCAGTTTTGGAAAAAATATTTTAAAAATGAGATTGGAAAGTGCTCCATGTTCTTCATTTTACTTAGCTAGAATAAATAAAGCTTGGAATGTTGGTTTAATGTATGAATTTTAGCTTTTGTTTTTTTCACTAACTTTCATGCAAACGACATATCTGAGTGTTCTTTATAATATTTCTAAATATCTAAAGGTCTAAGTTTCCTCCTTCTCAGTACTGTTCATAAATTCTTCTAACCAATCATGTCAGTATTTGAATGTGGTCATTTAAAAAAAAATTTTATTAGAGAATCACTGTGATGTACAGTTACAAACTTATAAACTTTTGTGTTTGTGTTTCACTCATACAATGATCATTTACCCATCCCTCCACCAGTGCCCATTCACCTCCACCAATGATCCCAGTATCCCTCCCACCACCCCCACCCCATCCCCCATCACCCCACCCTGCCTCTGCGTCAGAGCATTCCCTTTTGTTCTCTCTCCTTTTGGGTATTTTAGTTTGCAATAGAGGTATTGAGTGGCCTTCATGTTCAGTCTATAGTCTACATTTAGTTCATGTCTTCCAACCTGAATGGGTCCTCCCAACATCCTCTACTTGGTGTTCCCTTCTCTCTCTGAGCTGCCTTTTTTTTTTTTAATGTTTACATTTAGGGAAGAGATCCTTGTATTCCTTCTTGGTATTTAAGTATTTCATTATCATTGAATTTTTCAGCAAATCAAAGTGGAACAATTTTCTTTTTCATCACTCTTTGGTGTAGTAAAAAGCGTATCTTAAATTGGGTAGCCAAAACCTGATTGTTATTCCCAGTCCTAAGAGTTGAACAAAACAAGCAACTACTAGATAGTTTGTAGAATGTACCAGCCTACTTTGTAGAATGGGAATGATCTATGCTCACCTCACAAAGGACATGATATCTTACATATTCCAAGCATTTAATTATTTTTTAATTAACTTAACAGAATTGAATTGTGAAATGTTTGTCCCGTTACTGTTTTTTTCCTATAAGACTAACGTCATCTTAAAAGTTAGGTGTTGGTTGTTATGATCTAAGGGAAATAAAGAGTTGAAAGTCTTCTCTGCATATTAATTTTAATATCTCCACTAAACTGGAGTCGTGACTTTTCCATCAGCCAAGCAAACATTTGTTGAGACAAAGCTATTCAGAAGTTAAGCTGACTTTTAGGGAATTTGTTTCATTTGTTTTATTGACCTAATGTGCTCAGAGCTTATGCCTCACTCTGTGTTCAGGACTTACTCTTAGCTCTGTGCTCAGGGATCATCCTGGTGCTCTGAGTTCATGGGTGGTGCTGAGACTTAAACCTAGGTTGGCACCGTGCAAGTCTCTTACCCGCTCTGCCATCTCTCCAGCCCCAAACTGACTGTATTGGAATGATACTTGAGTACCAACGTAGTGCTTTCTCCTGCACAGTTCTGCCTTCAGATCCATCTGTGAGCAAAGAAAAGGCTACTCAAAACTTCTTGGACTCAACATAGCTTAGGACTGGAGTGATAGTGCCTTGCCCACAGCTGATCTGTTCCATACCTGAGCTGTTCCATCCCTGGTCAGGGATACCTACCCCCACACTGCCAGAAAACAAAAAGACAGGAAAACAACAACTCCCCATGGAAAAATGGGGAGGAGAGATTAATAGAAGCTTCCTCCAAGAAGACATGCAGAAGGCGAATAAATGTATGAAAAAATGCTCTGCATCATTTATCTTTAGCAAAATGCATATTAAAACAATGAGTTATCACCTCACACCATTGAGACTAGAACGCATCAAAAAAAGAACAACAACCTGTGTTGGTGTGGATGTGGGAAAAAGGATCCCTCACCCACTGCTGGTAGAAATGTCAACTGGTTCAACCCTTTTTCGAAAACAGTATGGACATTTCTCAAAAAACTGACAGTTTAATTTTCATATGACACAGAGCTCTCACTTTTGGGCATCTGCCCCAAGAACTCAAAAGCTCTGTTCAGGAAAGAGATTTGTGCTTCTATGTTCTTGGCAACACTATTCACAATAGCCAAAATCTAGAAAGATCCCATGTGTCAAAGAACAGATGACTGGATAAAGAAACTATGGCACAAATGCAGAATGAAATGCTGTTTGTTTATAAGAGAAGGTGAAATCATGCCATGTGTCACTCTAGGGATGGAATTGGAGGGTGTCATCCTTAAACAGTCTGAAGTAGAGGAACAGACAGAGAATGACCCCTCTCATATGTGGGCATATCAGAGCATAATGAGGGAGTAACAAATGCCCAGGGACAACAGAATCTGGCACCTGGTCTACAGATCCGTGCTTACCGTGGTAGGGATATGGGGTATTGGTGTTGTGGGGGGGGATCCAGAATCAGTGGTAGAGGGAGGGGGATACGCTGGTTGAGGGTGTAGGGTTTAAACTTTGTATGTGTAACACCCTATCTTTAACATGATTAACATTGTAAATCATGGTGACTCAGATGAATTTATTAAAAAAAAACAGCTTAAAAGCTGGTGTCCATCTATAATTGAGCACTATAACCACTTATTTTAAAGTACACATTACTTAGAATGGCTGCTTGAACTTAAGTTGGAATAGCCCTCCATCACATTGCCTATTATAGAAAAGTGAAAAAGATTACTTTCCAAACGAGTGTCCATCAGTATGTTAGTTGTAATTGACAGAAAATTTTGTGTAAAGAAATAATTCTTTCCTTTACTCTTAAAGGTCCTAATCCACAATTCTACACTTTTATGGTATGTTTGAAGTATGGCATGTCATTTCTCTATATATATGTATATGTACGTATACTTATATGTGGACATATATATATACATATATATGGACATATATATAATTGTCCATTGTATTGACTATGTGAATATTTACTTGAAAATTCCTATTAGCTTAAAGAGATCAGATAATTATGCATATAGTGTTTCATGATAATAAAGGTTACTCTCTTCATAGGTTCTCACCAAGCGAAGTCCATTTTAATAATGAGTCTATGGAGTATAGGCAAAGGCGCAGAAATGTGACCACAAGAAGAACTTGGAATGAATGCTTTCAAACCTGTGTCTGCCTTAGGCATTTGAAGCTCCCTTAGATCCCTTTCAATCTAAATCTTGTTCTCTCCCCCACTTCTTCCTAGAAAGCAAGAGGACATGATGGTTCTCGGTTATTGATCAATACTTGTTTTCTCAAGAGTTGTTTTTCCTAATCACCAAAGTTGGTATTTGTAGGACTAATAGAAGGGAAGGCTATGCTTACTAAATTTAAGAGTATTGTCTTTGAGCCTTCAAACTCTTCAAACATTTTTTTCCTTCTTAGAAAGCAATGTTAAGCCAGAAAAAGTCCCTAAGCCTGTCAGGTACATTCCAACAATTGTTGCATTGGAGATTTTATTTCAACCATAGGCCCCACTCTCTTTGATGTTCCATTTCATGTCTTGACTTAATGACAGGGTTGAGAGTCACATTCCTGGAGAATAGTATGACAAGTCCTGCTTAGTTTTGAACAACCTTGTTTATTGGTTGGTAGCCACTGCTTCAAAACTGTTCTGCCTGCCTATGCGGTCAAATAATGGATCGACTTTGGACAAATCAAGTCAGCTCTCTGAGTCACTATAAATGAGAAGATGGATTAAGTGATCACAGTCACTGTTACAATTATCTTGGAGTACTTCCATAGGGTACTTTAAGTTAATATCCATCAACCTTTATCTGCCAGTGAGCCCCCTTGATTCCTTCCTGAGTCCTCTCTCTCCTGATGGTTGGCTCCCACTCTCATGCCATGATCCTCCCACCCCCCATTTATGCAGTTAGTGCCCATGGCCCCCTTGATCTCCAATTGAGAAATGCTGGTCTAAATAACAAAAATATGCGTAATATCTACTTAATTATGATGATGAGAAAGTCAAATCATTTTTACACACGGTCCTTGGTGTAAGAATGCGCTTCTTACCAACGCTTTCAAGCTGCAGGTATTAGGGAAAATGTGAAAAAAAACCTCTTTTTAAAAATTTTTTGGCTAGGAGAGTGGTGTTTTCTTCCATTAAAAAGAAAATGACCAAGCAAAAGGCAAAGTAATCACTAAGTCTCATTCTTAATCATCCACAGCTTGAACTTAGATTGAAGTTGTTTGCTCTCTGGCTTCAGAGTTTTGGGATGCATGGCATTTCGTGTGAGCAAATAAATAAACATAACTAAAAAGGTTGTAGAAATTTGTAGATTTACTAGAATCCCTGAGATGATTTACTTTAGGGCTGGGTTTAGAATAGCAAACAGATGTAAAAGCTTTTTCTGCCCTTTGTTTTCTGAGTTGGCCCTGCCCTTGTCTGCAAAAGACCTAGATTCTCGTGGTTCTCCCTACCTGCTTCCCTTTTTTGGTGAACTTCACAGGTAAATTTTTCTGGACACAGTATATATGAAAAGGGTGGTTTGATTAGAAGAAAGTACACCTAGAGAAAGATGCCATCATTATCTCATTTTTAATTTGGTTGACTTTCTACCCTCCAGGGCAGAAGGGCAGGAATAGAATCTGGCATAGCTGACATTCAACCTTCCAGAAATCTGCAAAAATGTTGGACTTTTTCATTCTCCCTCTAGATGACCATTAGGACGAAGGCTTTTTCTGGGAGGCAGTCCAAAGTCATCTCAGATGTGTAGGTCTTGGAGATTATTCAAAAGGGCTCCTCCATGGAATGTGAGACATTCCCAAGGTCAAATCAGTTTATTTAGGCAGGATTATCAGTAAACTACATGAAAAGGAAAGCAAGAATCCATTTCTGTAAACTTTAGCCTTTTTCTGAAAACATGTGCCCAATCTATAAAAAGGATAGTGGTTAGGAAATATAAAAGTCTATGAATATTGTCAAATCTGGATTAATTCTCAATAATTGAATTATATAATATTCACAATAAAGAAAAGAAATTTTTTAGATTAGCATTTTACTGCAATTTTCATGAAAATATATACATTGCTCTATTCTGTTTCCACTATAAAAATATATGAACATAAAAATTAAAAAATAGTGAAGGTAAGAAAAAATACATGTGGAATATAGGAGAGGTTTTTTTGTTGTTGTTTGTCTGTTTTGTTTTGTGTTGTTTAGAGTTACAGTAATATATACATACCTCTCGAAGAGCCCGGCAAGCTATTGAGAGTATCACGCCCATGTGGGCAGAGTCTGGAAAGCTCCCTGAGGCGTATTCGATATGCCCAAAACAGTAACAGTAGGTCTCATTCTCCTGACCCTGAAAAAGCCTCCAATCATTGGGAAAGTTGAATAGGGTGAGGCTGCTAAAATCTCAAGACTGAGAGGAATAGAGATGTTACTGGTGCCCGCTTGAGTAAATTGATAAACAACGGGATGACAGTGATGACAGTGGTTTTGTTTTCAAGATTGGTAATCCTTCAAATGGTAAACGGTCCCTAGATATTTTTATTTCAAAAGTTTTTTTCAAGTTCAAATCACATCATATTTATTTTAACAATTTTTTTATTGCAGCAAATTTTATGTTCCTTTTTTAAAAAAGTTTTGTATCATTTCAGTTTTTTTATATGCTTTCAAACATCTGTTATTTGATCAAACAATACAGTTTTAAGATAAAGACTTCCACAAAGTCCTGTAAATAACAACCCTCTTTTCTCATTTAAAGCCAGCAGGACATCCCATCATGACTACCTCTTAATTAGATGATATTTTGATCTGTGTTCCTATTCATTAATGCTTTGATTTCTAGTGCCATGTCAGGGTACCATTTACCACTAATACAATTTCATGACATATTCCTAGGAGAGTATGACCAGAGGAGATCCTATTTGGCTCAGTCTTCCCACTATATATCAATTGACGTAATTTCCAGGTAAATACATGAGTGAAATTTCAGAATACTAGAAAACCTTTTGTTTTAGGAAATAAAGAATCTTTGAGAAAAGCCGGCTAAACATTTAGAAAAAGACGGTTTTCATAAAGTGATTCCCTAACCGTTCTTACCAGGTCTGTTCTGAGATAACCATTGTCTCCACACAGCTCTCTGGCTGCTGCATCTGGAGTTTCATGCCGGTTATTTTTCCCTAATATTTAATGCAGTGCATTTTATGTTCCTCCTTTTATTTCATTTTATGTTTCATTGTGCTGTGTATTTCACTGCTGGATCTAAATTGGGAAAGGGGGATCCTGCTTTGTCCTTGTACTATAATGAAGATAGAGTTTGTTAATATAAATGTAAACTGCTGTCTTAGGTGCATCATCACATGAAGACTGTTTCATAATTGAATATGTTGGTGCTAGATACATTTAGAAAATTACAGTCCCTAAACACCTACTCAGAGAGAGAGAGAGATGAACTTAATGGTTTGTTGTATACAGTTTCATTTTAAAATATTTTAGGAGAATGATTTGTAAGAATATGTATAACGCAAACTAATGATAGCAACAGTGGAACCGTTAAAGGAAAAATATATGCACCGATGACATTCAACATTTATTAGAATCTTTATTCTTAGAAAGTTAGATATTTTTGAAGATTTCAAAATAGAGATGATAAAATTAGATTAGATTGAGAGGGAGAATAAGTTTCCAGAGCACGTTAAGGACACATTACCTACTTTAGTAAACATAACTATAAAGTGTATTGCTTTTTATTAAATTATGTGCCTTCACAGAGCAGTAATATTTTTAAATGTATATTGAGTGTTAAAAATGACTGTAATCTAAATCCACTTTCCTCATTTTTCTTTAGTTTTTTTTTGGGGGGGAGGGTCACACTTGGTGGTGCTCAGGGCTTACTCCTGCTCTAAGTAAAGGAATTACTCCTGGCAGGGTTCAGGGAACCTTCTGGGATCAGGCACTTTTCTCTCTCGACTACCACTTTGGCCCCTCAAAGAAATGGGAAATGTACATGAAAAAATTAAGAATGGGAAAGTTGGGGCTGGAGTGATAGCACAGCGAATAGGGCATTTGCCTTGCACAGGCCGACCTGGGTTCGATTCCCAGCATCCCATATGGTCTCCTGAGCACCGCCAGGAGTAATTCCTGAGTGCAGAAAGTACTAGTCCGAAAGTAGTCTGAAAGTAGTGAGTGGTCGCAAGGTCAACCTAAAGTCAGCCTGCAGGAAATATGAAATATCTGCAACAAAAAAGTGCCACAGGAGGGGTTGGTGTGATAGCACAGCGGATAGGGCTTTTGCCTTGCATGCAGCCAACCTGGGTTCGATACCCAGCATCCCATATGGTCCCTAAGCACCGCCATGAGTAATTCCCAAGTGCAGAGCCAGGAGTAACACCTTTGCATTGCCAGGTGTGACCCAAACAGCAAAAAAAAAAAAAAAAAAAAGGTGCCACAGGAGACACTTATTATCACCTCAAAGTGTATATGAATGTCTCTGGTTTCTTCAAGCTTAGAAAAAAGAAATTGTTTACATTTGCACAAAAATAGTATGGTCAAACCTGTTGATCTTAATTTATGCTCATATAAGTGTATATTATATATTAGTTCATAAATATTTCTTCAAGAATGGACCTTTAAGATTAATTTCATTTTTAAGTTTTGGCATAATTTTTATGTGATTGTTAAGTCATATGATTATTTTTTCAAAATACAAATATTATTTCTTTATTTTCTCTGTCTGTGTATATATATGTATATGTATATATGTATGTGAATATATGTATATATTCAAAATGTAGAGATGTTTGTGAAGACACTGTGTGAGGTGGTTTTTCAAAACAAATTACCCCATTACATTGACCATCAATCCAAGAAACTGAATCAAAAATTTTTCTTTTCATAAACAGTATTGCTTCACTGGTCTTGAGAGAAATTAAGTGTCAGAATTATCTAGACAATAGCACAAAAAGAGAGAAGGGAGAATTGGATATAAGGATGTCTCATACGTCTCTGTAGTTTAACTGCGATGGTCACTTGGATCTTCCCTGTGTAGTTTCCATATTTAAGACTTATGAAAAAGAGGGGTTAAAAAGGCTGAATATCTTTGTACCTTAATGAGAGAATGATTGCTGTAATAGTATCAAAGATAAACCAGTATATTAGGAGCACTAAATGATAAAGGGCGATAATATGCCATTCTTGAGACTTCTTGGCTCTTACCTAACACATCAGAAAGTGATTGTTGAATTTTAAATAGCCATACAAATGGATGACATAGAAATTTAACTTTGCTTTGACCTTATTCTAATTCACAAGATGACTGCAAAATGACTTTGTTGCATCTGAATGTATGCTGGATGCTAAATCACTCCAGAGTATAAAATCTTTGTTTTGGCATAATGTTGATGCATAAACATTTGTACCCCATACTAACCCTATAAACATCACAATCCATCAGTACAATTACAAAAAAGATTGTTTGTTTTCACACTTAAAGCAGACATGAAATAGAGTGTCCTTAACTTAATCACCACCTTGATTTACCACATTTGCATATATTTGCATATTAATTGGACTACAGATTAAAATTGGTTTTGTAATTTTAATTAAGTGTCCACAAAGGTAAATGATTAGAACTGTTTAAAATACATTCTGACATAAATAGCAGTAAAAGCTTTTGTGATGATGTTTTTGTGGAATTACATTCAGAAAGTGGCCTTTTTATGATAGTAATTTTAATCTTAAATAGAATTATACAGTCAAACAGAACTGTGGATTCATAATCATTTTTTTCAAGATTCATTTAATATTTTGCTGATTTGCAGCACTTGATGAAAATGTACTGTAGGTTTAGCTGATTGCAATATTAGGCCTCTAGAGCTGATAAACTGAGGGCTTAAACCCGTCTTTAGATGCCTGTCATATGTGCTTGAAATGTATATCTCAGTCTGCAAGTGGGGTGTGTGTGTGTGTGTGTGTGTGTGTGTGTGTGTGTGTGTGTGTGTGTGTGTGTGTGAGTGTGTGTCTGTGCCTATGTCTTAATGGAATCAACTCATATAACCCTTTTAATGATACACCCTTTAAAAAGAGAATTACCTTAAGGGACCATCATATTCCCAGTTTAAATTAGGGAACATATAAAATGTTTAAAGGTCTATTTGGCATATTATTCCAGTACCCCGAAGAACTGTCCTGGTGTTGACTTAAGCCAAAATGTGTCGACTTAATAACAGGTCATCCTCTCTGGTACATCCCCTGTGGAGATGGCACACAAACCATGAACAAGATAATTGTTGGGAAAATGTACTTTTCCTTTCTCTCAAAACCTGGGACACTTAACGTGTGGCATGTGCTTTCTGTTATACCAGACAGAAAATTGGTTTTACCAGAAGGTTACTGGATGCCTAACACCCCCTTCTTCCAGCTGGCATCTTCCTATTTGGATCATTTTAAATGTTGGATGCTGAAACCCTCCCCACTCCCAGCTGCCACCTTCTTCCCTGGCGGTCCCCTCAACTCAGTTCCCTCATGCTTCCTAGCACCCAGCTGCTTCTTGCCTGGCTCCTGGCTACTTCAAATGTGACGGGATAAATAAGCCCTTTCCTACTAGTCACCTCTGAACAACTCTTAATTGGATTTCTTTTATTAGTTATAATGTCTCTGAGTTTTCAGCAAAACCATCACATTTTTTCCATATGAATTTTATGTGTATTTATCATTTGTGTGCACACAAGAGTTGCTACTCTTGTAATACACAACTGCATGTAAGGTTTGGAGAAAAACACAGTCTTTTGATTCTTTTAAATCACAACAGATCATTTCTTGATTTTTTTTGGAGGGGGGGCAAGGGGCGTGGGAAGCACACCCAGAGATGCTCAGGGATGACTCTTGGCTCTGCACTCAGAAATGACTACTGACAGTGCTTGGGGACCATATGGGATGTCAGGGATCGAACCTGTGTTGGCCAAGCAGTTCACAAGCACCCTACCCACTGTACTATTGCTCCAGCCCCAATAAACAGTTTCTTCAAAACAATTCATCATATACTAATTTAAGTAGATTTAAAACCTTTTGCTTGATTTTAGTATATTAGAAGGGAGAGCAGCTTGAAAATTTGCCACGATCAGTTTCAAATCATCTATCTCCTCAGCATGCTGTATTGGCAAATTATTAAATGTCTCTGAAACCTTAGTTTCCTCATATGTTAAAGGAAATTTGAAAGACGTATTTCAAGAGTGATTAATGTGAAAGCATTTAAGCAGAGCAGTGGCAGAGGATTTGATAAAGGAGTTTGCACCCATATCATATTTTGAAGGTAGAATGGGCCAAATTTGCTGATGAACTGGTTTGAAGAGGTGAAAAAATGATAGGATAAGTACAAAATTATTGGACTAAGTAAGTTAGGCTACTCTCTAGCTAGAAGTATAGGAAGGACTATGGAAAAATATATACACATATATGTATTAGAGAGAAAACTAAAAAGTTGCATTTAGACATTTTGAGATTTAGACATTTTGAGTTTTAGATACTTTTTAGACATGGAAAGGCAGCTAAAGTTGATTGGAAATTATTTACTATAATGAAATCTTAACAAAGAGGGGTGTGTATGTGTGTGTGTGTGTGTGTGTGTGTGTGTGTGTGTGTACACATACACATTGGACCACATCTTTTGCCAACTATACTTTTGAAAGGATTGCTGGAAATGGAATTCCAAAATTTCATTTGAAGAATAAGGGACATGCTGAAAAGTTGCCTGAAAATAGTGTTTATTATAGTATGAGCATTGCTTTAAGGGTATGGCAAGAAGGGGTTTAACAATGTTTTTGTTTTTATTGTTCCCAGTCATTCTAGTTCTGTCCTAGTTTCAGGTTCATTTCACTAGTTGAAGCAAAGTTTTCATATGAGCAATTTATTGGGCAACAAGATATCCTAATATACGATCCAGAAAGTATAGTAAAGAGCAGAGAGGAAGTACCAAACACTTCCCCGAGCTGTATTGTTTCAAAGACCCTAATAAAATGCTTACTCCCAGACCCTCCTCAAAAAAAAAAAGGAAGAGAAGAGGAAAAAAAGAAAGAGGAGGGAGGTGGGGGTATAGAATATAAAAAAAATAATAAAGGAAAAGGAATAAGAAAATCCATGAGCCAATTCCACAGATTCAGGATACACAGAAAAGAGATTCACCTTCCAGGTAGTGCTCCCCATTTTCCTCTCTGGAATTTGACTTCCTCTAATTTGGATGTGATTAGCTACACAAAGAGGTGAGTTAGTCTTTGCTTCACACTGTCAGTGCCATCGTGAACATTCATTACTTAGACTGCTTCTTGGGACCTCTCAGCTTAGACTCTTTCTGATATGGTCTCTTTCCCAGACCATTGTAAAGTATACACAGTAAAGTTTTCCTCTTATTTGTTAGTACCAGGAATAAAATCCTGGGTCTCCAATATAAGCACGTACTCTGCACTGCTTCACATTCTAAGAACTTATATTCCTTTAAAGATGTAGTTTGGGCTGGAGTGATAGCACAGCGGGTAGGGTATTTGCCCTGCACGTGGCTGACCTGGGTTCGATTCCCAGCATCCCATATGGTCCCCTGAGTACCACCAGGAATAATTCCTGAGAGCAGAGCCAGTTGTAACCCCTGTCCATATCAGGTGTGACCCAAGAAGAAAAAAAAAAAGATTTAGAGTTTTGCATGAAAGGAACCCATTCTATTTTATTTTGCCCAGTTTATTAGCTAGATTTCTAGCAAAAAAAAAATGTGGTATATTGGGGCTGGAGCGATAGCACAGCGGATAGGGAGTTTGCCTTGCACACAGCCGACCTGGATTCAATTCCCAGCATCCCATGTGGTCCCCCGAGCACCACCAGGAGTAATTCCCGAGTGTATGAGCCAGAAGTAACCCCTGTGTATCTCCAGGTGTGACCCATAAAGCAATACACACACACACACACACACACACACACACGCACACACATCCTTTAGCTGTGACATTTAAACTAAGAGCAAGTCAGAGACTGTCAGCTTCCCGTGATTACTCCTTCCACTGACCTTTTCAGGCCACAATTGGTAATGTGGACTTGAACCAGGAGTACTGCACGACTTTTGTACCTTCTTTAAACACTGCCACCTCTTCATAAAAAAGTTCTTCTACTAAAGCTTTCTTCAGTTAGAAGTCTTCTGAAGTTTTAAAGTTTTATTTAAAGTTTGAGAGTAAAATTTTATAAAATTTTATTAAAATTTAAGTTTTCAGCCAGTGCTTTATATACCCTTGATATCAACCCCTTATCTGATGGGTATTGGGTGAATATCCTTTCCCATTCTGTAGATTGCCTTTGTATTCTGGTCACTGTGTCTTTTGCAGTGCAGAAGCTTTTTATTTTAATATAGTCCCATTTGTTTATCTCTGTTTCTACTTGATTGCTTAGTTCCGTGTCATCTTTGAAGATACCTTTAGCTTCAATATCGTGAATGGTTTTGCCGACCTTGTCTTCGATGTACCTTTTGGACTGTGGTCTGATATTGAGGTCTTTAATCCATTTTGATCTGATTTTTGTGCATGGTGTCAGGTGGATGTCTAAGCCCATTTTTTTTGCATGTGGTTGTCCAGTTATGCCAGCACCATTTGTTAAAGAGACTTTCCTTGTTCCACTTCACATTTCTTGCTCCCTTATCAAAGATTAGATGATCATACATTTGAGGTTGTGTGTAGGGATATTCCACCCTGTTCCACTGGTCTGCGGGTCTGCCTTTGTTCCAATACCACGCTGTTTTAATTGTTACTGCTTTGTAATAAAGTTTAAGGTTAGGGAGGGTGATGCCTCCCATCATCTTTTTCCCAAGAATTGTTTTAGCTATCCGTGGGCGTTTGTTGTTCCATATGAATTTCAGGATTGCCTGGTCCATTTCTTTGAAGAAGTTCATGGGTATGTTTATAGGGTTCCCGTTGAATCTTTATAATGCTTTGGGGAGTATTGCCATTTTGACAACATTGATTCTCCCTATCCATGAGCAAGGGATATTTTCCATTTCCTCATGTCCTCTTTTATTTCATGGAGTAGCATTTTATATTTTTCTTTGTAGAGGTCCTTTACTTCTTTAGTTAAGCTGATTCTAAGATACTTGATTTTCTGGGACACGATTGTGAATGGGATTGCTTTTTTCATGTCCCTTTGCTCTGTCTCACTGTTTGCAAATAGGAAGGCCATGGATTTTTGGGTATTGATTTTATAGCCTGCAACTTTACTGTACAAGTCTATTGTTTCTAAGAGTTTCTTAGAAGAAAACATCCAACCCCATCAGAAAATGGGGCAAAGAAATGAACAGAAATTTTTCTAAGAAATAGATACGAATGGCCAAAAGGCACATGAAAAAATGCTCTGCATCACTAATCATCAGGGAGATGCAGATCAAAACAACCATGAGATACCACCTCACACCACAGAGAATGGCACACATTCAAAAGAACAAAAGAAACTGCTGTTGGAGAGGATGTGGGGAGAAAGGGACCCTTCTACACTGCTGGTGGGAATGCCGACTGATTCAGCCCTTTTGTAAAACAATATGGACGCTTCTCAAAAAATTAGAAATTGAACTTCCTTTTGATCCAGCAATACCACTTCTGGGAATATATCCCAGAGGAACAAAAAGGTGTAGTCAAAATGACATCTGCACTTTTATGTTGATCGAGACACTGTTTACAATAGCCAGAATCTGGAAAAAACCTGAGTGCCTGAGAACAGATGACTGGTTAAAGAAACTTTGGTACATCTATACAATGGAATACTATGCAGCTGTAAGAAAAGTGAGGTCATGAACTTTGCATATAAGTGGATCAGCATGGAAAGTATCATGCTAAGTTAAATGAGTCAGAAAGAGAGAGACAGACATAGAAAGATTGCACTCATCTGTGTAATATAAAATAACAGAGTAGGAGACTAACACCCAAGAATAGCAGTATATAATACCAGGAGGTTGGCTCCATGGCTTGGAAGCTGGCCTCACATGCTGGGGGAGAGGCAGCCCGGATAGAGTAGGGAACATCAAGTAAAATGTGGTTGGGGACCCCTCAAGAGAAGAGAGAAGCGTACTAAAAGTAGACTAGAGACTGAACACAATGGCCGCTCAATACCCCTATCGCAAACCACAACACCCAAAAGGAGGGAGAACAAAATGGAATGCCCTGTCACTGAGGCAGGGTGGGGTGGGAGTCGGGGACGGGAGTGGAGGATGGGAGGGATACTGGATTCATTGGTGGTGGAGAATGGACACTGGTGGAGGGATGGGTTCTCGAACATTGTATGAGGGAAACACAAGCACAAAGATGGGTAAATTTGTAACTGTACCCTCATGGTGACTCACTTATTAAAAATAATTAAAAAATAAAATTTCAGTTTTGTTTAAAGTTTTATTATATCTTCTGAGGTTTTAAGTTCTAAAGTTTTTTGAAGAAAACTTTAGTAGAAGAACTTTTTTATGAAGGGGTGGCAGTGTTTAAAGAAGGTACAAAAGTCGTGCAGTACTCCCGGTTCAAGTCCATGTTACCAGCTGTGGCCTGAAAAGACAGGTGGAAAGAGTAATCACTGGAAGCTGACAGTGATCTGACTTGCTCTTAGTTTAAATGCCACAGCCAAGGATTGCAGCCTATCAGGCAAGGAATAGCTACTTGGGAATGTTCTGTCTTCTCGCCCATTGACTAGAACCCACCTGGACCAGGGATCAAGGGCACATTTGGATGACCCTATTTGGTTCAGCTTCTTGGGGTTTAGAGCAGGGTTGAGAATATTGGAGCGTGAATCCAGATGCTGAACAGAATATCTGGGCCACCCTAGGTTTCTCAGCTGATTTTCTCAAAGAAGCTCATTACTGGTGCATCTGTTTTGATTTCACACCTGAGGATTGCTTACTTTACACAATACACTTTAGAGAAGCTTAGCTGTGGTCATAAAAATGGGGCCACTGTGCACATCTAGCCGGCAGTTTTGTTTCTTAAGAAGTTCAACCTGATGGTAGAGAAGGGAAGTGGGCACTGTGATATGATTAGATTGGTGTTAGAACACCGTATAATTATCTCCTTTAAAAATTAAGCCGGAATGCTTTTGGGTGTGACCTTACATCTCCATTGTGATACCAGCATTGCTTTCTGGTGCGTTCCACTATAATATATTTGCATTCTTTTTCTCACACTGGAAGCACTGGCATTTGTGGTTCTTATTCTGCTGGATTCGGCTCTCTTCCCTCAGCTCTTTGATGCGGCAGGTGGGGTTGAAGATCAGACTAGAAGTGTCATCAGCACCATGACAGAGGTTCAGGGACTCTTTGGAGGTGGTGAGAGCATTAACTTTAGTACATCAATGCCATTAACTGTAACACTTTTATTTATTTATTTATTTATTTATTTATTTATTTATTTATGTTTTGTTTTGGGAAGGGGGCACCCAGTGTTGCTTGGGGCTTACTTCTGGCTCTATGCTCAGAGGTCACTCTTAGCAGGGCTTGGGGGGGGCCACCTGGGGTGCTGTGTATGGAACTGGGGTGGGCTATGTGCAAGGCTGTTTCTCTTGGGTGGCACAGTTGAATTTTGAGAGGGACTTGAACAGACATCATACTGCAACGTTATTCCTGAAAATTATAAATGATTTGACTTTTGTTTGTTTTGAGGCCACTCCTGGTAGTGCCCTTTGCTGATTCAATGTCTGGGGGCATAGGGGCCATACCTGGCAATGCAGTATTAGAAATCTAACTCAGTTCTTCTGTAGGCAAAGTGCATTGCAAGCCATTGAACTATCTCTTCAGCCCAGTGTGACTTGGGGAAGGGAGGGTCGTTCCTCGATATACAACAAATTACATGGCATTCTACATATAACATTTTCCCTGATTATTTTCCTTTGGCTGTTGCTGTTTTCTGTGCTGCTCTATAAAGAAGCTGCTTGTGTCTTCCTCAAGTTCCCATAAATAATTGACCAAAGAAGAAAAATGGCAGGCCTGCTCATAGGTAGTCTTATAACAACCTCTAGAGAGACAGTGTATTGTCACGTAATACTCAGATGTTATTCTAGATCCTTTTTTAAATAAGTTTAAGACACCATAATAATTGAAAAAAAAAGGTCTTTCTGCCTAGACTGAATGTAATCAATCTGCCTTTAAATGTACAGACCACAGTCCCTGACTTTTGAGAATGTGGGTAACTCAGAATGAGTGAAACCCAATGCTTTGCCATATCTCCTTTATCTTTTGCCAGAATTGGCTATGTCTACTGCTTTTATTCTTTCTTCTATAAAATGTCTCTGTTTTTATTTTCTTCCCGTCCTTGTTCATTGTGGCTTTGGAGTTACATTTCCTCCCTGACTAGCCAATGTTTTCATATTCCTTCTTATGCTCCAATGAAGAATCCGAGGCAGGTTTTTTTTTCTTTATTGTTTGTGCTTGAACACTGAAAAAAGGACTATTTTACTGAATTAGTAATGAAAAATTATTTTTATAATAAGGTCAACAAAGCATTATTACTGTAGGTCAATGGCCAGGACTTAGAAACGTTTTAATTATAGTATATTTCTTACAACAATAATGACATTTGGCCTGTGTTAAATTTCCCATTAGCTTCTCTGCCTGATTTTCATTAGATGCACCCTGAATTCAGGGCTTAGATGTTAATTTTCATGGCACTTGAATGTTTTATTCAGATTACGGAGGCACATTGATTCCATTCCTTGAAGAAATTTTATTGTTAAGGAGGGGTCAGCTCAAGGAAATAACATATAGAAATAGTTTCAGCTGCTGAAAAGCGATCAAGTATTTTGCATTTTATTTTGGTGGGATTTACTTTTGTTTGCTTTTTGTTTGGGGGTTTGTTTTGTTTTGATTTGTTTTTGTTTTAAGTTAAGGCTCAAAAGACTTAGGACTACCAGTGGTTAAGACTTATTCCTGGCTCTGTGCTCAGATCTTGTCTTCTACATACTCGGGGTTGGGGCTCAAACCTAGACTGGCCATTGGCTATAGCAGGCTAAGGCTGCTATAGTATTTCTCCAGCCCTATGTTTCATTTTTGTTATTTAATCTCTCAAGCAATAAAAATCATCAAGATTCCATGATTTTGATAAATATTTGAAAATTTTGTTGTTCAAATTATTTAATAATCAAAAGAGTACTTAACTAACTTGATATACTTACTTGTACCACATGAATTCTATTGACAAAGCTCCAAGGAAGTTTATCCAATCCAGATTGCCACTTGATGAACCAAGTTGGTTTTTAAGTGGCAACATTATTTGGTGTTTAGTGTTTTAAAGAGCACGGAGAACATGGGGGGAAAAGTAAGGTTATTTAATGTGATGGAAATGTTGCAAATAATAGAGACACAATATTGACTAGTTGAATCCTAAATGGTGGGGAGGGGGCAGTCACTGATTTGATCAGCTCTGAGTTATCCTGGGCGGACAGGGCTGAGGCAGAGCCATTAGAGTGAAGCCTGTCCTCTCCCCTTGCACAGCAGTCATTTCCATATGGCACATCAGATGGCTTTCAGTTGCTCCCACATCATATTCTTCCAACAAAGTACCCTGGTGAAGAGAGAGATCGTATCCAATAATTCTGCCTACACAAAATATCCTCAAAATGACTCTACTTAGCTAACATAACATCCTGGAAGCAAGAACAGCAACCTGGAGTTGGAAGGGTACTTATTTGACCTCCTGTGACCTTTTTGAGCACCAACTACTCTCACCTTGGTAGAAGTTAGTTCAAGGGAGTTTCAGAAAGTAGAATTATCCACGAGAGTGTCACTCAACTTTCTTCTAACTCTCAATATTTTGGGGGGAGTTGGACGGGTTGGGACACACTTCTGATGGTCAGAGGTCTTTCCAGACAGTGCTCAGGGGATCATAAGGGATTCTGGCAATCTAACTGGGATTAGCCACAGACAAGGCAGTGCCTGTACTATCTCTCTGCCTGCCTGGCTAACTCCAGGTCTTATATAGAAATTGTTAACTATCATTGTGGTGAAATTTTTTTTAGGGTTCATATTCAGTGGTGCAGAGAGACCACCAGAGCCACACCTGGCAGGGGCTCTGGTGCCACACCTGGCAGTGATGGTTTAACTTTAAGATTATTGCTACCATTTTTTTTAGAAAGAAATTAGAAATGCTCAATGAACTTCATGTTTTGTTCTATTAACAAAAATAAATTCTATTTTTGATGGTGAAATGAATGGTTATGTGTAGGACAACATTGGGTTTGTCCTTTCAGCCTTGCCACAGGGAACTTAGTTTGCCTTAAAGCAATGTCCTTTCTGTATGGGCACAGGAAGACAGTTAATATTATGCTTTGTAACTTGGGAGCTGATTGACTCCAATAATATTTACTTCTGGGCATCTGCTTTCTTGACTCAGTTGCCCTTAGTTCCTAGCACCCCAAAAGCAGGGTCCCAACAAGGAACAGAATGGACCCAGGGCAAGCTGTGAGATACCCTGGCATCAAAATGGGCCCAGCCAAAGCACCACAATACTCAACTATAAGTTGAGAGCGTGGTCATAGACAAATGCTGTCATGATCCAAAAGTAACAGCGAGACTAGGACCCTACTGGGGTTAGGAAGACTAACCTGGCCTGAGGACTGTGGTCTGGAATATATAGTGAGATGTCCTCAGCAAGAACCAAACTTTAAGTTTATATATCTTACTGTGCTCATACAGAATGACATTACTAGAAGTAAGTTTACTATAACTATTTAAATGGATTACTAGTGTAGGAAAGAAGAAAGTGACACACCCTGGATGGTATCCCACCTTTGAGCGGATCTCCTAGTCATCTGGAATAATCTCCTTAGATGAGATTGTGTTAATCTCCTGGAGGAGTGGTCTTACTCCTCTCTGTTGATTTGTTAATGTTCAACCCATCTTTGTGTCACCACTCTATGTGATTGCTATATAAACTAAGACTGTAAGAGGAGCAGGGAGAAAACACAGAAGCAGAGCACAGAGCGAAAGAGATTCATGGGAGCCAGAAGCAGGGGAAAGAAAGAGCACAAATGGAGTGAGATCCAGTCAGAGTCAGAGTCAGAAGTGAGAGCGAGCGGGGCTCCAGAGACTGAAGCAGAAGGGCTCTGGAGAGAGAGATCAGAAGAGACCAGAGGAGAGACGACAGAGACAGAGAGAGGTCGGAAGAGACCAGAGGGGAGGCTACAGAGACAGTGTCAAAGATAGAGAGACAAACAGAAGAGAACACAATGGCACACACAGAAGCAGAGCACAAGGAGGAGCCATCCCGATCCAGTTCACACATAGTGGCTGGAGAGCACTGAACTCGAGCAGTGGGTGCATGGAGTGGGGAGAGAGAGAGAGAGAGAGAGAGAGAGAGAGGGCCACCCTGAGAACCCACAAACAATACGACACACACATCATCACACACATCATCAAACACTTCTGCAGGTGTGCGTTTGTATTTTTAACAGTTATGTTTAGAAACAGTGTAAAAACTGGTAACAGTAACAGTTTACCTACTATAGTTGTGCTACATTGTAAGCTTACAGGGGACCTTAGTGAATATAACATCAGCAAAGGTTCTAAAACCAGATTGCCAGGTTTGCTTGACATAACTTTTGGGTAAAGTCGCCTATGGCAACTTCTTATAACATCTGTATGCCTCAGTTTAATTTTCTGTCTAGGAAAGTACCTACTTTAGACATTTTGCAATCATGTGCCACATCGACACCCAAGATATAATGATCACTAAATAAATCTTAGTAAAAAAAGAGATTTTTATATTTATTGTCTTGTCATCGTTCAAACCTGCTGATAAAATATATCAAATGATTTGTTGATAATTTCCATTTGGTTTTTAATTATATATTTAAAAATATTGGAGCCCTTTGGATCCGGCTGCGGAGCGAACATGATGGAAGAGCCCAAGGGAGCGCCCTTGGACTCCAGGCAGCCCACTGAACTAACTCCGGCATGGGACCAGAGACCCCACGGTGCGCTGAAACAGTGGGACCCGGGCATCCCCCAATTCTTTTAACCTGTCTCTCTCTCTCAACTCCTCCCTCCTGAGCACAGCGCAGGATCCACGGCTTTCCTGAGCGCAAAATGGAGCCGGCGATCCAGCTGAAACAGGACGCTTTCGCGCGCTTG
This sequence comes from Sorex araneus, assembly GCF_027595985.1. Classification (NCBI taxonomy): domain Eukaryota; kingdom Metazoa; phylum Chordata; class Mammalia; order Eulipotyphla; family Soricidae; genus Sorex; species Sorex araneus. The sequence continues at coordinate 212,188,148 of NC_073302.1, forward strand.
CGGGAGACCCCAGGGGGCGGGGGCGGCGACCCCCGCCCACAGCAGATAGATATTTAAACCCACCTCCCCCACGTGTGCTTCCCTTTGGATCCGGCTGCGGAGCGAACATGATGGAAGAGCCCAAGGGAGCGCCCTTGGACTCCAGGCAGCCCACTGAACTAACTCCGGCATGGGACCAGAGACCCCACGGTGCGCTGAAACAGTGGGACCCGGGCATCCCCCAATTCTTTTAACCTGTCTCTCTCTCTCAACTCCTCCCTCCTGAACACAGCGCAGGACTTCTCCATCTTATGAGCACCATAAAAGGGTAAAAGTTTGTAGTGATGTTATTTCTGGTTGTACTTTCCCTGGACTTTATACAGAAACCCAAAACCGCGCGGCCGCTGCCGCGGCCGCGCGACCTAATGTCATCTTAGCATCAGCAATATGTAATGGTTCGCTTTTAATGGGTCGGACTTTTGTGGGAGATCCTAACAAGAATAGTAAGTCTGTTGCTGAAATATTGAAGGTAATCAAAACGGTAGCCATCTCTCTAGACTAAACTAAGCTATATCCCCACGCCAGCTGAGAAGAAATTTTCTTCTTTCTCGGGAAGAAACGCGGCATGTCGTCAACTACAGTGTGATGTCCATTAAGCAAACAGACCTGGTGGCGTGGGAATGGGATATAAGGGGAAAAATTATGTACATGGAACAGTGGGACGCTGGTGGAATCTCGAGCCGGAGCCGATACCAGCGCAAGACCTTCGGTTCCAGAAACTGCTTCCAGACACTCTACTAGTCTATCAACTAAGCCAGAGCCCCACGTCTGCTGATGACGGGAAATAACCATCCTTTTCGTTTTTTTCGGTTTTTTTTTTTTTTCCCTTGTCAGGCAGCGTGGCGATTACTAAACAGGCATGAACTCGGTGGCGCGGGGCAAGGGGGAAAAAGAAAAGTTATGTTACAAACAGCGGGACTTAATATCTCTATATTCTTAGCAGTGGAGAACTATCAAATGCCTCCTTGGCAATAGGACTGCTTTTCTTTTTGGGGGGAAACCCCAACAACGGTAGTGAGTTGTGTGTTGAAACATGGAATGTAATCGAGATAAGGCATAAATGAAGTGAAACTTATCAAGTACAAGGGTGGGGACTGGGGAGGTGGGAGGGGGCGGCAGGTATACTGGGGGGGTTGGTGATGGAGGATGGGCACTGGTGAAGGGAAGGTTGTTTGAGAATTGTATAACCGACATAATCCTGAGAACTATGTAACCCTCCACATGGTGATTCAATAAAATAAAAAAAAAAAATAAAAAAAAATATTGGAGATTATATTTAGATTACAGGACATCTAATTAGCAGAGTAATTCAGAAGAAATATGGAAATAGAAGGAATTTGTAGATTGCAACAGCAGTTTTGAACCAGAGTGCTCCAATAGAACTGTAGTATTTAAATTCACATACACTGATGAAAATTCAGAGCAACTCAAGTAAATATGACAGGGATAGGATTCCTGACCGAAAAAAAAAAGTATTTTGTTTTCTCAGTTATAAAGATAAAATAATACAATTTCAAAATAAGGTGGCATTAATTTACTAGGCTTATGCACATATTTGGATGGAGTGATAACACAGCAGGTCAGGTGTTTGCCTTGCATGCGGCCGACCCAGATTCGATTCCTCTGCCCCTCTTGGAGAGACTGGAAAGCTACCAAGAGAATCTCGCCCACATGGCAGAGCCTGGCAAGCTATCCGTGACATATTAGATACACCAAAAACAGTAACAATAAGTCTCACAATGGAGACATTACTGGTGGCCGCTGGAGCAAATCAATGAACAGCGGGCCGACAGTGCTAAGATAGTGCAGTGCTATGCAAATATTTACATGTTAAATAGTTAGACTTAGAGGCACTTAGACTTTTCAGGTTTTGAAAAGAATCAACAATTCAGTAAAATAGTATTGCTGGTTATATCATGACCTAATTCTTTTGTATTATTTTTAAATTGTGACTTACTTAAAGGTATCTCAAATAATTATTAACATGAAAGAAAAGTTGATAATCATATTTTTAGAAAGAAATTGCCTTGTGTTTATAAACATTTTGAGAGCTGTGAAATGGTAATTGTTAATTTGTTTCTGTTTACATGCTTGGACATTAACAGTTATTTTGGAGTCAAAACCACAGTATTTTGAAAGCTTAATTTTCAATAATTTTCTTTTCTTGAAAGACAAATCATACAATTTCTCCATGCAGACACATTTAGTTGAGGATGATGTAAAAATTACAGTGTAGCCAAGTAGCCCTGCCTGCAAGAGGAGATTACAAATTCTGGTTGTGGGGAAAGCCATGAGTATGAGAATATCAGGATCTGACAGCAATTTTATCTTTTCAATAAATTTAGATGTTTAGATTTTATTATTTCTGTTTTCCAATACTATTTATGTATTTGTTGGGGAATCTGTTTTTCCAAGCACTGAATCAGGGGTGAGATAAGGGGATAATTCAAATAATTGAGAAAAACTGTTCTCCTGCAACTATTAAAACTTTAAAAATTGACATAGATGTTACTGTTAGAAAAATCAACTCCAGTCCTCGAAAAGGGAGGGAAGACATGGTGGAACTGCATTGCAGGTGTGATGGTTGGATTATCACTGTTGGGGGTTGAGACTAGTCCATGTGGGTACTACATGGTCAGGATCATTGGGGCCTTTTAAGCCTTTACTTATTAGTTGGTCCCCACTGGAGATCAAATGCTACTTGGAGATAAGAATAGTGTGTACTGTGTTTGTTCACCTTTGATACCTTTCCTTCTGCATTTGATCTCCTCGTCACTTGAATAATGGAATGTTAGTTAAAATAGAAAGGACAAAAGTCTCTTGGATCATGATGAATAAATGGAAAGAGGAATTGATGCAGAGGGTATGTCCAAGAATTTTTCCAAAATAATGAAAGTGAGTTCTATATTCTTATTATTTCTATCAATTTTGTTACCCTGTAGCAAATTAATTTGCCTTCATGGTAACACATATATGCATAATTTTGTGTCTTTTTTGATCAGACAAGGAAATTCAATGGCACATTCACCTTGGTATTTAAAAACAATTTTTTAGCAATGTGATTGCCTTAGGACCATTATTGGAAAATTATTTTAATTGCCTTTGTTCAGGTATTACACGAAGGCATAATTTGGGATGGCTCTCCAGATGGAAGTTAAACTGGCTTACTTTATAGAATTTCACCTTGTCAAAAATTTCTTGAGAAGAACATTGTTTTGTCATTGCAAAATGTTTAATTAAAAGACATTTGTGATAGTCTTGCTAAGTATTTTTGAAAAATTCTTTGTTGACATTTGCTTACCCCATCTTGCATAGATTCTCAAAACCAGCCCAGCTTTGATCCCACCAGAAGATCCACCATTCACATTAGTGCTTGAACTTGAGGTCTTTATTCTCATTTTCTTCTATCACAGTATCTTAAAAGAATAAAATATGGACAGAATGGGCCAGCCCTAGAAAGTGAAAGTGGGGAGTAGATGTGACTTAATTCCTGCTAAGCATTTATTATGTACCATGAGTCATTCTGACCAATGAGCATACAATAGGAAACAAAAAATGTCTGAAGTCTTTTTCCCCAAGGAGTATCAAAGAACAGATAAATAGGTTAAGGAATTGTAGTATATATGCACAGTGGAACACTATACAGCTATAAGAAAATATGAAATCATGCAATCTGCTACTATGTAGATGGACCATGGTGTCCATGCTGGGTGAAATCAGTCAGAAGGAGATGGACAAGTATAGAATTATTTCTTTCCTATGTGGAATTTACAGAAAAGTATTAAGATAATAACAAATAGCCAAAGGTAATAGAACCTGAGAATTTGCCTCCAGAGCCATATTTCCCGAAGTGGGGAAGGGTGGTGCATCAGAGAGCCCCGTGGAATGTTGGTAGATGGAATTTGCCACTTTTATGGGGAGTGTGGTCAAAACCTCACGTGTGAAACTGTCTCATTAATAGCAATATAAATCATAGTACCTCAGTAAATAGTAGTGAAAGCATAATGAAGCATGAATTTATTTTCAAAGCTTTGGGATTTTACACAAAAGGCTAAATCCCTGGCTTTTATTGAAAAAAAGCAAATTAGAAAAGTGGGTTATGTTACAACATGTGCCAAAATTTGGTCCTGGCTTTGTTGGGGAACAGTGTTTGCCCAACGTGCCAGACACATTGCACATTGTGTCCAGGCAGACGCGAGGCTAAGCATGACAGGTGCGCAGAGAAACCACTTCCGGGAGACAGCTGGTGGCCGCTCACTTTATTGCCAACTATACACATATTTTATAGAGGGTCTTGGCTTAAGAGGATGGTCCAGGCACCTAAAGTGTAGTATTACTGACCTATCCCCTTTTCAACTCTGCTTTTCCGTGGCCCAATCCCAGATAAGTCTAGATGCTGAAATTAGAAATGCAGTGAGGTGATCATTCTTGGGGGATGGGATTTAGCACCAGATACCTGGTGCTTGTAAGATACGACCAGATACTCCCACGGGGTCACCATGCAGGGACAGGTCTTGTCTGCTATGCAGAGACAGATCTTATCAGCTCTGTTGCATGTCGTCTTGCTCCACATGACTTCTCCCTTTAGTTATGACACCATAGAATTAAAAATAATAAAGTATATCTAAACCTAGTGACAGTTATATCTGTTATATCTAAGTCTAGTGTGACACTTGCTGTGTGTTAGAAGCTATTTTAAGTATTTCACGTATGTTAACTAATCTTCAAATCAGTTCACTGAAGCAAGGACTAAGCAGATAGCAATGAGGTACCTTGCACAAGGTCACAAAAAGCAGCTGAGTCAGGAATTAATCCTGGGCACAGCAGGTAGGGTGCATGCAGGCCGACCTGGGTTCAATTCCTCCGCTCCTCTCAAAGAGCCTGCAAGCAATCGAGAGTATCTCCCCCTGGCAGAGCCTGGCAAGCTACCTGTGGAGTATTCGATGTGCCAAAAACAGTAACAACAAGTCTCATAATGGAGACATTACTGGTGCCAGCTCGAGCAAATTGATGAGCAACGGGATGACAGTGACAGTGATAGAGTGGTCCTAAGTTCAAGTCTAATTAAAACTTGTCTGCCTCCTTCCTTTTGGCCAACCTGGTAACTTCATTTATTTTTATTTGATTAGACTTATCTGTGAGATCTCTTAGTTGATTCGGCTATGATTGTCTCAAGATCTAGAATATTGTAAATTTATATGTGAACCTTCCTAACAAATTCTGCTCAGAGAGTACAGGGGCTCTCAGGAGCAGGTGCCACATCCTGCTCTGTACCCATACCACTGCCCCCTGTAGAGGAAGCTGCTCCCTTGGTGCTGGCCTTGCCCTTGCTCCTGCCCTCCTACTTGGCTCTTCTTTCACTTCCTCACAAATCCTTAGATAAGAACAAAAGGGCCCCCCAAACTCTCTGCATTTTGCTGAGTAAACTCTCCAACAAAGGATGAAAATTAAAGCTAATGATCTTTTCCTTTTTCCTCTTTTAATTTCTTTTTAAAAATAATTCCATTTGAGTCATCACTTTTAGAAGATGAAAGTGTGTGTGTGTGTGTGTGTGTGTGTGTGTGTGTGCATGAGTACGCGCATGTGTGTGTGTGTGTGTGTGTATTTCAGGGAGGTGAATACTTGTCTCCACTTAAGTGGTGATGTTTGACTTCAAAAGAGTAAAAGTCATCCATTACCTGTATATTAGCAGTGATGAAACTTAGCAACAATAAATATTTAGCAGCGCATGAATCCTACTTTACTTCATTTGCGGACTGAAAAGTTTTTCACAGCTCTAGGGACTGAAACTTGGCATCTACCCGGCTAGCCTAAGTTCATTTTTTATCTTCTTCCTTTTCAAAAGTTGTTTCTTAGTTACCGAATATTAAACATAAGTTGGCTGTAATTTTGAGCTTTTAGTGGCCAATTTGGGAATTTAAAATATCTCATTAAACAACTGTCTCCAGAGACAGATATTATTTTAAAACAATATTTTCAAAATTTATATTATTTTCTGTCTGTTTGATCAACAAGTACCACCCTTGTCAACATTTTGAGCTAATGAAAGAATTTGGCTTCAAGGGGAGCCTAGAGAAAGGGGGACTGGGCAGAATATTAACATGGGGGAAGGGTCTACAGTGGGGCGGGGGGCATCTCAGGCAGAGGTTAATGTGTCTTGTTCTGCAGCAGCCGCTGGACTCCATAAATTGCCTGTAGACAGGAATGGAGACTAGTTGAGCTCCAAAGACTATGTCAGTCCCATAATCATGCCAGGTTAGACCTCCAGAGATCAACCTTCAAATGACTTAAGGCAAAACCCTCATGGTGAACTCTGGTCTTGACCCTAAACCCACACCTCTTTAATATTTCTGGACTCAGCTGCGGTTTATCTAAGAACATCAGCATGAGCATGATTTTATCCTTGGGGCCTCAGCCATTTAGTCACTGTGTGACCTTAGGCTGATCTACTTAACCTCTCTGGATTCTTGTTACCTGTGCTATAATGTGATAGTTCCTTGGGAACATCTGAGGAACAAGCCAGGACTAGCAATTTGGGAGGTTCTATAGGTCAGTAGAAAAATAGAATTCCTTTTACAATTTTCCTTGCATGATACTTTTTCACATGTAAACAAAGATCCTTCTGTCAATGAGTCTTCAGATAATGGAGGTTCTTTCACCGTATTTTGTAATAAACATGCTGGGAGATTTTTTTCTAGCATTTTTTGGGGTGCAGTGACTAATTCAATCTGTACAATAAACTGAGATTACATAGTCTTATTTAAGAGGTATAATTAATATATCAATATATTTAGAAGGAAAATAAATCTAAATCTAAATTTATTTAGATTTTAGAGAGAGGCTTCTAAAATCTCAGGGCTTCGACGAATGGAGATGTTACTGAGACCACTCGAGAAGTTCGACAATCAATGGGATGATGATGATGATGATGATGATGATGAATAAATTAATATCAGTCTTATATTAATTGTTATATGTTGATCGGTATTGCTGGGCTGGAGCGATAGCACAGTGGTTGGGTGTTCGCCTTTCACGCGGCCGACCCGAGTTCGATGCCTCCGCCCCTCTCGGAGAGCCAGGCAAGCTACTGAGAGTATCGAGCCCATGCGGTAGAGCCTGGCAAACTACCCGTGTGTATTGGATATGCCAAAAACAGTAACAAAAAGTCTCTCAATGAGAGACATTACTGGTGCCCGCTAGAACAAATCGATGAGCAATGGGATGACAGTGACAGTGACAGTGATTGGTATTGCTATATCAATATATCAGTTGGTTAATATAATCAATTGAGATTACAACTCAATCTGAAACGGTCTGTTTCCTTCCAGTTCCTTGATGCAGAATGAGTGGGCCTTAACATTCCTATACATGCTATAGGTCAAACCCAAAAATACCCAAGTGCACCCACAGCCCAGCCTTGGCTCAGTGAGGTCCCAGAGAAGCAACTGTTGAACTACTTTCCCGTTTTGCTGGTGCAAGGCCACCGTTCTGGGAAGAGAAACCTGAGAGGACAGTCTTGATAGAAGCCCTGACCTCATACCGTGAGCCCCGTCGGTTCTTTTTTCTTCAGTAAAAAGATGGAAACAACTCCAGGTTGTTGTGAAGGTGGTTGAAGCATCCATAAGTTACTCTATCTCCGTCACACGCACAGAGACAATAATAAGCTTTCACCAAAAACAGTCCAGCCAGGGAGCCAGGGCGGCAGCTCCAAGGACTAGCACACATGCTTTGCAAAGTGGTGGCCTGAAATCCATCCCTAGTACCTCCTGGTTCCCCTGGCAACACACCGGGGAGCAGATCTCCTGAACATTTGTGAGGATGGACCCAAGGTAATGAAAAACAGAAAACCCACACATAGACATGGAAACCAACACTGTAGACAATTCATTTTAATGAATTGTGTGTGTAAGTGTGTGTGTGTATTGCCTTCCAAATAGTTTCTGGGTTGGGGGGGCTGCCTCACAACTCTCAGCCAAGCAGGCCAGTGTCAGTGCTAGGGCCTGAGGATGCCCTCTGGCTCCTATGTCTGGGATTCCTGGACAAGCCCGTCCATACTAAGGTGCTACAGAACTATCCCAACTTATTTGCATGCAAGGCGTGCACCTTAACCCCTGCACTATCACTCCAGTCTCTCCCTCTTTCTGTTGTAGTTTCATGCCCCAGTAAGTGATGATGAGAATGAAGACCGACATAGTTGGTCCTTTTTCTTTTCCCTAGGGAATGTTAGTTTTGGGACATGAACATGTAGGGGCAGTATCACATGTATTCCCTTGGAATAAGGGAAAGAGAAAAACCTAGTCACCAGGAATGACGAGGCTATAGCTGGACTCGGATTCATGCCTAGTGCCAGCCAGGAAGAGCCCCAGAATGGCATCTGTGGTGACCCCCAAACAAAGTAAGGTCTTCCTCCCCTCTGGAGAAGCCTGTATTCTCTATCACATCTCTCTCATCTCATATTTTTTTTTGGTAAGATGTGAACTATTTATTTATAATTTGCTTCTCACACAGAGTACACTTGATATTTTTTTTAGTGAGTCACAGTGAGGGTACAGTTACAGATTCACACCTTTCCGTGCTTGTTTTTCCTTCCTGCAATGTTCAAGAGAGCCCATCCCTCCACCAGTGTCCATTCTCCACCACCGATGAATCCAGTATCCTTCCAACCCCCCGATCCCACCCCCTCCACCCCACCCCGCCTCTGTGGCAGGGCATTCCAATTTGTTCTCTCTCTTTCCTTTTGGGTGTTGTGGTTTGCAACAGGGGCATTGAGTGACCATCGTGTTCAGTCTCTAGTCTACTTTCAGCACGCATCTCCCTCCCTGCGCAGGATCTCCAATCACATTTTACTTGGTGTTCCCTTCTCTATCTGGGATGACTTTCTGCCAACATGTGAGGCCAGCTTCCAAGCTATGGAGCCAACCTCCTGGCATTATATACTACTATTCTTGGATGTAAGTCTCCTACTCTGTTATTTTATATTCCACAGATGAGTGCAATCTTTCTATGTCTGTCCCTCTCTTTCTGGCTCATTTCACTTAGCATGATACTTTCCATGTTGATCCACTTATATGCAAAGTTCATGACTTCATCTTTTCTAATAGCTGCATAGTATTCCATTGTATACATGTACCAAAGTTTCTTTAACCAGTCATCTGTTCTCGGGCACTTGGGTTTTTTCCAGATTCTGGCTATTGTAAAGCAGTGCCTCAGCTCTCATCTCACATTTCTCTAAGTATATTTTTCTTAACTTTTACTTCACAAAAGCAAAGAAAACACAATTTGTCCTTGTCAACCCACTGCTTTAGTTAAATTATCTATGTAAGCCTGCTTTTGTTAAACTGTTCACATATCAGCATGTGTAGCCATTTTCCCCTCCTAGACTTCTCTGGCCATTCTTTATTTTTCTTTATTTTTATTTTTTGGTGGTGGAGTGGAAGGGTCACACCCAGCAGTACTCAGGGATCACTCTCGGTTCTGTGCTCAGGGATGACTCCTGGTTCTGTGCTCAGGGATGATTCCTGGTTCTGTGCATAGGGATGAATCAGGCTTGGGGCCACATGCAGTGTTGGCGATAGATCGAGTAAGGCAAGCACCTTCCTTACTCTGTAATCTCTCTAGCACCTTCTCTGTTCTTTAGTGCTCTAGTCAGGCCCTTTCTTTCACTGCAAAAAATTTCTTACCCCTTCTTCCTCACGTACAATCTCCCTGCTTTTATTTGCCCTCTTTCATGTCATTAGCACCATTTTTATGGGTTTGGTTTGGTGATGGTGGGCACTGAGTGATGCTCAGGGATTACTCCTGCCTCTACACTCACACATTAGTTCTGGCGGTGTTCAGGGGGCCCTATGGATCAAACCATGCAAAACAATTGTGTGGCTTATAAAATCTTACCTTTTTGGATTATGAACAGTAAGAACCATATTATTTTCTTAATATTAAATTTTTAAATAATAGTTTAATATTGGGCTGGAGTGATAGCACAGCGGTTGGGCGTTCGCGTTTCACGCGGCCAACCCGAGTTCGATTCCTCCGCCCCTCTTGGAGAGCCTGGCAAGCTATCGAGAGTATCGAGCCCGGGAGGCAGAGCTTGGCAAGCTACCCGTGCATATTGATATGCCAAAAATGGTAACAATAAGTCTCTCAATGAGAGACATTACTGGTGCCCGCTCGAACAAATCGATGAGCAATTGGATGACAGTGATAGTGACAATGTAATATTAGGTTAATTAATATTAATTTAATATTAAATTCAGGACCACAAATGTGGCCAGTGGTAGAGCATGTTTCTTGGATGTGGAGGACCTGGGTTCAATTGGTGGCACTGCAAAAGTAATTGTAACAATAGTAATGATGATTATATTATATAATAATTTATAATTATTTAATAATTATAATGTATTATTATTTAAAATCTAAAAATACTCAATATTATTTCCCTGTTTTATTGAGATAACAGTAGTATACATGACTATATATGTTTTATTTAATTCATTGATCTTTATTAAAAACACCATGATTTACATTATGCAGTTATTTCAAGCACTTAGTGTTCCAATACCACCAGTGTGACTCCCCCTCCCCCAGTACCCTCAATTTCTCTCCCAATCCCAACCTCCCCCTTAAGCACAGAATGGATTTACTTTATATTGCTTATTCCAATAAAATTTTAATAAATTGTAGATAGAATGATCCGAAAATAAATGAGAGCCAATTGGTGACTGATTTTGACCTATGTATGTAAGAAAATGAAAACCATTTAATACAAGACAATAAAATACCTGTTCTCATTTACATATATAGTTTTCAAGTTTGGAGTCTAAAATATAGTACATTAAATTTTATTTTATACTTGGATCTCATTATGGTAATAATCACGTCTCACCTGTCATTAATAAAATTTTTAAAGCAAATAATTGTTAATATATTTTGGAGTTTACGTAAAATAGCTAAGGCCTACATATATCACTTTTTCCCCTACTCGATATAAACACTGTGGTTTACAGAGTTGTTTATGATGACTTGTTATAGGCATTCAGTATTCCAACACCAACCCACCGCTATTACACTGTCCGTCCACCATTGTCTTCAATTTTCCCAACCACCCCTTAAGCTTGCGTACTATCAACTACTGTGTCTTGCATACTATCAACTCGAGCTCTGGGATCCCATATGGAGAAGCAAGTCCCACCAAAAGTGATTCCTGAGCACTGTCAGGACTAAACCCTGAGCACCACCAGGTGTGTCCTACAAACGTCTGCCTCTTTCGAACCTGTGTGCCTGGTGCCTGGCGTCCTCCTTCAGCCTCGCAGTAGACTTGAATGAACAGTCCACCACGTGGAGCAACTTACATCCTATGTATGTCTTAGGATACAGTTCCAAACCCCTTCAGTGTCTATGTTTACCATAATCAAACCAAGGAAATCACCCCTATCCCATCACCGCAGCATTTGGGTTCCCACCCCGCCTTTCGAGTCAGCTGTACTGGGCAGCTGGTTCATCTGAATCTGGTTCACTGGAAGCTCTTCCTTCTCCCAATCTATAAACCCTGGTTCTTGGGTCTCACCCTCCAAGTTTGCTCCCATTAGTTCTCTCTGCAGAACATGCTCTGTTTTGTAAAAGGCCGAGTAATAAGATCAGCAAGTGATCTTGTACAAAATAAGAGTCAGGAAAGTGCAGTGACTGCTAAGGTTGTGAGGAAATGAGTATTTCCAGCCTACTGTTAAGGTGTAGATATTACTCATAGGCAGCTGGGCAGTTTGTACCAAATTTGTAACATACTCTCTAGGAGCTCTGTAGAACTTGTTTTTCCTAAGAAATACTACTGGGATATCAAGATGAATATGAAAGGATAATTATAAACTTTTGCAGTTTTTTTGTTTATTGTATTATTAAATACAAAGTGATAGCACAGCAGGTAGGGCATTTACCTTGCACATAGCCAACCCAGGTTCAATTCCTCAGCCCCTCTCGGAGAGCCTGGCAAGCTACTGAGTATCCCACCTACACGGCAGAGCCTGGCAAGATCCCTGTGGCATATTCGATATGCCAAAAACAGTAACAACAAGTCTTACAGTGGAGACATTACTGGTGTCTGATCAAGCAAATTGATGAGCAACAGATGACAGTGATGCAGTATTTTTAAAATTAAAACTGCTCCTTTATTCTTTATGTAGGCTAGATTGTGATCTTGACATCATCTCCAAGGGAATACTGTGAACTTCTGAAAAAGGGTAAAGTAATGAAACATCAGAAAGATGCAATTGGTACATGGTTAATTGAAAAAAAAAAAAAAACCTTCCAGTTACAGAGCAATATGTATACTCTAACAGGATAAAATCAAAATAAGCTCTGTGTGTGTGCTAGCTCATAGAGAGTACGTTACATGGAGGCCTGCTTGCACGGACTGAAAAGAAAATGTACCAGCTTCACCAACACAGCTGACTCGTGACAAAAACAAATATTTAAGTCTATTTTAGGAAATATTTATAGATTCCTATAAAACTTAGCTAAACTGTTGAGTCTCAGTTAATGTCATTCAAAATGAGAATGAATATGAATTTTTAAACATTCAATTGCCCTTTGTCTCAAATTTCAAGTTGTTCTGCATTATGACTCTATCATTCTTACCATCAGTTCTTACCAACAGTTAACTTAAAGGTCCCAAAGGCAATCCTTCTTACCTATGTGACTGCTGCCTTACCTACCTACCACGTAGCTGTTCAGTCTATACATCCTTCATCCCCAAACAAATAATTCTTTCTTTATAATATTGTAGTCCTAAAATATGTGAGCACAGTCTTGCAAAACAGTGTGATCGCAGTGAAAAAATAATATCTTTTAAAGAACTCATTACCAGGGCTAGAAAGATCATACAGTGGGAAAGGCACTTGCCTCGCAAATGGCCACTCCATGTTAGACCCATCATTTGTCCCTCAAGCCCTGCCAGGAACACAGACCCACAAAAAGCCCTGAACACAGTTAGGTGTGGCCCCAAAACCAGAAAAGAAAAGAAAGAAAAAGAAAGGAAAGAGAGGGCGGGGAGGAGGAGATTGCTTTATCTACTAAAAGTTACCTTACCTACTAAAACAACTTTTGAGGACAATGTTGATGGTTAGGATTCCGTTTTCTCCTGAGCTATAAATTTTGCAAGAGCTTCCTTCATTGTTCTTATTTCCTTGCTTTGAGGTCCTATATTTTTTACTGTGTCTAAAATTTGAAGGTTCTGTTATTCATAATATAATGATTTTGGGTTTTTGCTACCCATATAGTTGATTTTTATTTGTTTTGGTGTTTGGTTAAAGATTATGGTGGCAGGCAATGGAGTGATACGGACTGGGGTGGGGAGCAGAGGCTTGGGGGCAGCGTGGAAGGGAGGCTCCAGGCCACTCTCAGAAAGGCCTCAGGATAGCAGTGTCTGCCATTTGCTCAGAGGGCAAGGAGTAGGAATGTATTTCACCCCACACCATCTGGGATGAGCTGCTTTCAGTCACCAGTCTTCAAACTCATTCGCATTACTCACAGTAAAGCCCCCATTTCTTGGAGAAGTGAGTCTTCTGAGGGCCTGGGAGCCTGATCTTCACCTGGTGCAGAGCCTTCATCCTGCACAACCACAAGCTCTTCATCCTGCACTTGGGTGCAGATGGACATGATTGCTTGGCCAGTGTTGATCCTGACCTCTGTGCCCAGGATTCCCAGAGCCACCCAGCATTTCTGTTTCGTGCCTAAGATTGGGACCAACTTGAAAGCAGATGCCAACGTCCACTACAAAGAACTGCCTACAAGGTCCCTTAGAGGCCACAGGCTACCAAGGAGGCTACTTGCTATTTGCAGCAATTGCAAAACCGGTTCCACAGAACAGAGAGGTCAGTTTAATTAACTCCATTCTGTAGCACTGTAGCACTGTTGTCCCATTGTACATCAGTTTGTTCGAATGAGCACCAGTAACGTCTCCAATGTGAGACTTGTTGTTACTGTTTTCGGCATATCAAATATGCCATGGGTAGCTTGCCAGGCTCTGCTGTGCGGGTGGAATATTCTCGGTAGTTTGCTCGACTCTCTGAGAAGGACAGAGGAATCGAACCCGGGTCGGCCGCGTGCAAGGCAAACACCCTACCCTCTGTGCTACCCATATAGTTGATTTTTATAGCTCCATAGCTCCATTACTATGACTCCATTCATATAGTTAATTTTGAGAACTTTTAGTCAATTTATTTTGTAAGCAGAGAAATAAAGTATTAGAATCAGACTGTAGCACTGCCGTCCTGTTGTTCATCAATTTGCTCGAGTGGGCACCAGTAACGTCTCCATTGTGAGACTTCTTACTGTTTTTGGCAAATCGAATATGCCATGGGGAGCTCGCCAGGCTCTGCCAATTGATACTTACTTTTAAGTCTAGATGTTATTATTTGGTAACAAATAGATCTGTGACTCTAATGAATGTTCTAGACTATGGACTCTGGAGGACAGAATTTTGTCTTATAAATCATTATTTCTAGACATACTAAATATAGTACTGATTCAAGTATTCCAAATCTACCAATTAACAGTCTGTTATTTTACCACCAGACAGTATTAGACTGTTGGCATTACATATGACTGTTCTGAATGGAAACTCTGTAATAATTCTTTATCTATTAAATAATAGGTTTGTAGACAATTAGCTGTTTAAAAAATAAATGAGTTTATAGATATCATCTCTATTAGGTGTAAAAAGCAAAGTTTAAAATATTAGAAAGTTATTTAATATTTATAAAGTTATAAAAAGAAAGTCTGCCAATTTTGAATTTAATGGCCTTTGTATTTTAGAAGTTACTAATTTTAAATTTATTTGACTTCTTTTGTTTTGTTTTGTCTTGATTTTTTCTGTGTCAGGAAAACACAAATGGAGCTGGAGCGATAGTACAGAGGGTGGGGCATTTGCCTTGCATTGGCCGACCCGGGTTCAATTCCCAGCATCCTATATGGTTCGCCGAGCACCACCAGTAATTCCTCAGTGCATGAGCCAGGAGTAACCCCTGTACATGGCCAGATTTGACCCAAAAAGCAAAAAGAATCAAACACAAGACCTCATACATTTGAGGTATATGCTCTATCACTGAACCACATTTCTGGGCTATTTGCTTATATGTGTTTTACCAATTATTTATGTATCCATTTGTGTCAGTTATACCCTATTAATAAGATGATGATGATGATGATGATGAAAATTAAAATAAATTTTTTACCTTAAAGAAAAAATTTCCAGCCATGTATCTGAATCATAAATTTTTATTCTATATTTTAGCTCCTGCTACAAATATTGACATGCATCTGATTATGTGGCCTACTTCTAATTATAGATATAGGCTACTTTACATGGAGCTGGATATTTCTAAGAGACTAAACAAGATGTGTAATGCTGTGAATAAGGAAAACAGCAGCATGTTTTTACTGTAAATTGACTGTTGTCATAAACAATAATTATCAACACAGTTTGGGTACCCTGATACTGTCTTGGGCCTCATCATTCAAATCATTTCTCTTTGTATTTTAATATCATTTTTTAGGGGGGAAAATCCAACAACTGTCAATCTAATCATTATATTCAGCCTACATTATCAAGCAAAACATATTTACAGCTAGATCTACACTGTTTTTACAAGTTTATTAAAAACATGTGTTGCCCAGAGCCAGGAATAGCTACAGCAAATGCTAACAGCAGTAGGCAAACTGTCTCTTCACTTTTTTTTCTCATGATTTAGCTACCCCATCACTATAACTATGAGATATAAAGTAGATCTTCCTACTTGAAAATTGATATTGCAGATAGAATGTGTGTGTGTCTTTGTGTGTGCATGCACACACAGTGGAGGGCAGGGGCAAAGAGGGAGAAAAGGTGACAATGGAAAGGGTTAGATAAGACAACCAGAACTATGGCGTGCCTTAAACAACTGATTCAGGATCACAAACCAACACTTCATGGAATAGTGGGAATTTTGGCAATTTAGATTACTTTAAGAAAACATCTAATTATTCAGGATGCTCATTAAAGCTGAACCTTTGTTCTTTGTTGAAATTTAACATCAAATCTTCTTTATTAGAATTGAATTATGTAATTTTTGGTTTACTAACCCTTCGTATAATCCCACTATTTAATTTAAAGAAAAAGACAGATTTGCCCATGCTTTTTGATTGATTCTTTTGGATGGGGAAGTTTGCCGAGTCTTTTAAGAATGAAATAGGCTGATGTTTCAGACCATATGAGAGAATGCTATTTCTCACATTGGTTTCAAATCTATTTTAACACAGTGAAGACACAAAGTATGTACTAAATGCCCAGTGGATGTCTCACCAAATTAGTTGCTGAAAGAAATAATACAAAGACCTTGGGGAGTCAACAAACTAATGTGGAGCTAGATATACATACCTCAAACAACTAGGGAGTAACACAATACGGTATATAACCAAGTGGTGAACTGAGTGATTAATATACATGGACTGCAAGAATCCAGAGAAGGGGAAGAACAATGCAGGCTGTAGTCAGTCCTGAAGAACAGATGCCAAATGTAGAAAACGTTCTCTTCTTTCTTTCAAACAGTCATTTAACAATATTTTTTGAGCTTTTACTATATTTTGGAGCAGTAGCATATAAGGTAGAAAAAGCCCTAAGTTGTAGAGTCCTTGGTTGTAGAGAGAAGTGGGGTTAAATAATTTTCTGGAAGTTGAAGTGCTTTGCCTTGTTAAGCAGTTTCAAATGCATCATTATTTCCATTTCTTGATGGCACATCAGATTATATGTAAAAATGTGAAATACGCTTTCAAAGTGAAAAGCAAATATAAATTTTACTAGAAATCTGTTTACTAATAACAATACAGCACTAGACACAATTCAGGGAGGGTACTACTATAAAACATTACTAAATAGTAGTGGGTATTCATTTTTACGTGTTTGTATTATAAAGAACAAAACGAGTTTAAAGTGTTCTAACAGCTTAATTTTCCCACTGAATATATGTGTTATTCCAGGTGTAAAGAGCTAGTATGGTGTGTATGAAAAAGGAATCCTAACATGCCTCGTCTCTAAAATCGGCTAAGTTTTCCAGGACCTTTAATTTACTATGGAATAGCTAATATTTTTCTTCTTGTCTTCTTTCTTTCATTATGTCCTATAAGCAGAAGGGTTAAGTCTCTTATTAAGGCACTTTATCAACAAAGGTGGTTTAAGATGTGTATAGGTGAAGTGACTTTGCAAATGGTGGACAAATTGTATGGGGAGTGTTTATGTGGGGGTCGCACACTGATGATGCTCAGGGCACACACTGGCGCTGTGCTCAGGCCCACTCCTACCAATGCCGGGGGAACCATATGCGATGCTAGGATCTGAACCACAGCTCCAGCTTTAGCCGCACGCCGGGCAAGCACCTCAACTTTTGTACTGTCTCTTTATTTTATTTCTTTATTTATTTTTAATTTACTTCGGGGCCAAACCTGGCAATGCTCAGGAATGACTCCTGGGTCTGTGCCTGGTTACTACTCCTGACAGTGCTTGGGGGGCGCCGATGTGATGTTGGTAATGGAACCAGGTCAGCTGCATGCTATCTCTGTGGTCCAGAGGGAAGTAATCTTAATCTTAATATATAGAAGGACAGAGAGTCACCGTCGCATTTTGTATCTCTCCCCTTCCTTCTGTCTGCCTTCCTTCTGCCTGATACCGTCTAGTTCCATCCATGTCAGCAGCAACTTGCATGGTTTCCTTCTTCCTTCATGCTACATTGTGTTCCACTGTGGGCAGTGATACCATTTGTTAGGAAACAGCTTTATACGATGTGGAAAACAACCCGAATGGCGTTTTAGAAGTTTTGGAAATTTCACATGATGTAATTTCTATTCCAAATTAGAGAAGCTCAGAGGGTGCCAAGATCTTAGCATTGGGGTTCATCCTGAATTTCAGAAAGGTGAGCCTAACATTGTGATGAATAAAAAACTTACTCCCCCAAGTGTGAGAGAAGTGTGACTGAAGGCAACGTCCTGCCTTTGCCTTCATTCTGAGTTTCTGTGATGTCCTGACTACCGCTCAGGAATTTTGGTCTCAAGTCACTCATATATGGACTTTTTATTTGCAATCATTGGAAAAGTTACCTGTGAAAAACTAAAGGCTCGACGGGGACTGGATCTGGTCTGGATCTGGACCCAGCTGGTTGCTGACTTGTTACTGTTTATTCAATCATTAAACTTCCATCTCCCACACTCCCAGCTCCGGCCTCTCTCCGGATCTACCTCCACTGCTCCTCTAGTCTCTCCTTCCCCATCTCTCTCTCTCCCCCCACCCCCAGCAATACATTGACATCACCAAAGGCACCAAAAGATCTTACAGGTAGAACATTGAGGCAACATTATTCTCTTGTATCTGCAGGCCAGTAATCTAGGCCTCCGGAAAGAAGATATAAAACCAAAACCAAAGCCTTCCTTGGGCTGAAAAGCACTTGAATTTACATACCAAAGACTGGGCTGGGCTGCCACATGAAATCTACATTGTCAATTACAAACTAGGCAGCACCTGAAATCTACATCCCAAAGACTAGGCTGGGCCAGAGCCTGGAATCTGCAATGTAACAATTCAAGCTTAAAAGGTTCAATAACAATAGCAGAACACCTATTCTCTAGGACAGATACTCTTTCAGCAGGACCCATCAATGATGAAATCCCATGGTTGTGTTTCTCTTCTCCTTGTCCAACAAACATGAGTTTTTTATGGGCATAGCAAGAGACGCATTAAACTTTTAGAATTGCTCTCCTGGGGTCATCTCAATCTCAGACTACAGTGCCCAGGCCAGATTAGTCTTTCCTATCCCTAGCAGGGTCCTAGTCTCGTCATTACTTTAAGATCATGACAGCACTTGTCCATGATCAGACTCTTAACTTATAGTTAAGAATGAGGCACTTTGGCCAGGCCCATCTCGATGCCAGGGTAGCACATAACTTACCGCTTGCCCTGGGTCCATCTCGTCCCCCATTGGGACCCTGTCTTTTAGAGGGCTAGGAACTGAGGGCAACCAAGGCTACAGTCAAGAAAGCAGATGCCCGGGAATTAATAATATTCAAAGCCAATTAAATCCCAATTGCAAAGGCATATTAATAAATGTCTTTCTTTGTCCATACAAAAAGGACTTGCTCTGAATAAGCTATGCAAAGGACTCAAGGAGAAGAGAAAGACATGATTTACAAGTCAAGAGAACACTAAGAAAGAAGGTACAAGTAAACACAGAGGAATGGGAGCACTGTGACAGGAGTAACCCAATAAACCTAAACTACCTGAAGCTATGTAATCCTACAGTTACCTCTGTGGTTAACCTGTTCAGAGAGACAAACAGACAGGCGAAGCAGACAGAGTAGCCAGTGTACTCAGAGCAGAGTGTTTTCGAAGGAGCATCATATTCCTCAAAAGAAAATGAATGTATAATTTCCTTGCCTCTGTTTTCTACATTAAAGTGTCATGTAAAACTGAATATATATGATTTGAATACATTAAGACTTTAATTTTAATTTGGGACTGCATCAAATTAGAAAGCCTCTAGACAGCAAAAGAAATTCAAATTCTAATAAAAAGACACCCTACTGAAAGAGAGAAAATATTTGCACACAATACTTTTGATAAAGAATTGATATCCACAATCTATAAAACACTTTCTAAACTCACCAACAAATATTCAATGACTCCATAAATGGGATGAAATGAACAGGCACTTCCCCAAAGAAGGCAAATGGATGACAACAGGTATATGAAAATGTGCTCATTGACACTCATAATTAGGAAAATTCTAATTAAAACAAGATATTGTCTCATGCCTGTGAGAATAAAATATATTTAAAAATCTGAAAATTGCCAAATTGGCTTGTTGTGGTGAGGAAGAAATCCTCATTCACTTCTAGGGGGAGTGTTGCCTGGTTCAACCTCTATGGAAAGAAATTATATATATGTATATATATATATACATATGTGTTTGCTAATTGTTAAATAACTTTTAATATTCCTCATCTTATGGTACTTTTTAATGAAAAATTAATATAATTTCTTTTTATATGCTTACAATTTGTTCTCTTTGGAAAGAATTCAGAACTGTGACTTTCTTTTATTAGCCAGCTTGCAGAAGAAATGCATGATTTCTGATGAATTGTGTGCTGTTTTCTGAGAATTTCTCCACTGACACATCTTTTGAACAGAAAGGATTTGTTCCTGGAGTTCTTACTCGGGAGCTTTCAATAGACTTCAGATGTAGAGAAGCATCGCCTTCCTCAAATATGATTTGCAACTGTATTTGATTCACTTCCTTCTCTTTCATGAAATTGAGATGGACAGCAGAGCCAACTGAAAAAATAGTATATGTGGATTGCTTTTATCCACCCAATATTAGATTGCCTTGTAAATTTATTCTTTCTTGTTTTAAGGGAAATCACATATCTTAGTTTTATTTTTCTTTTTAATCACAGTGAAATTAAAACACAGAAGAGAGTCCTGGTAACTCCAAACAATACAGATGTGGCTTATTTCAAAGTGAGGTAGCTATCTGGAAGAGATTTTCAACTTTGGATTATGTCGGGGCTAATGGTTAAACCTGCATACCTTGTCTTTGATGTTCTGTCTGAGCTCAAGTGAGGTAATAGGATTAAAAATAACGTGTGCACCTTTCTTTTGATCAAAGTGGCCAAAAGAAAGGAAAAGAAGAAGCCCTGTCTTCTGTATTTTAGCATATACCGCTGATACAACTTCACTGTTATGATTTTAGGGCATAGTTCACAGATTTGACAAGTGGGGTACAGCGAACGTTTTACCCAGCTATTTACCTTCCCCTAATACCCAGCTATTTGCCCGAAGCAATCCAATCCACCTATCAATACATAAATGTGGTTTTATAACATCTACATAAATTAAGACAGGTTTATTTAATTTTAGTCAAGCTCTCTCAAGCGAATGCTGCTCTGTTAACTGACAACCTAAATAGATGATTTGGAACTATTGGGAACAGCTACTTTCTAGGTAACTTCACCTAGAAAGTGATGGTTATAAGATGCTCCTATATGAACTTTACCTTAGGACAATGAGATATCATGTCACACTCGTTAGAATGGCAAATGTCAAAAAGAATAGGAACAATCTGGATTGGTAAGCTTGTGGTGAAAAAGGAAATCTCATGCACTTCAGGGGGTGGGAGGGTGTTGTCTAGTTTAGACCTTATGAAAAGTATCATGAAAATGTTTTAAAACTGAAGAATAGAGCTGCCACATGACCGTGTAATACCACTGCTTGGTGTTTACCTACAAGAAAGATGCAGAATCATTTGTTCTAAAAGATATCTGCAAACCTATATTCACTGCAACACTTAGTACAATAGTTATGTTACAAAAAAAAATCTAGGTGTCCATTGACAGAAGGTGGATAGTGAAACTGCCTCTCTCTCACACACACACATGCACACACACATGCACACACACTCATGCACACACATGCACACGCACCCACATGCACACATATACACACGCACACACATGCACACACATACACATGCACACACATGCACACACATACACATGCACACACATGCACACACATACACACGCACACACATGCACACAAATACACATGCACACACATACACACGCACACACGTGCACACAAATACACACGCACACACATGCACACAAATACACACGCACACACATGCACACACATACACACACAAACACAGAGTTCTATGACTGCTCAGCCACAGGAATGATGAAATCACGCAAATTGCTGCAACATGGATGAATTGGAGGATCTTATGTTCAGAGAAATAATTCAGAAGGAGAAAGTTAAACATTTGATGTTCTCATTAATCTGTGGCATGAAGAATAACATGTCTAAGGAATGCCATGTACAAGGTAGACAAGATACTAGCTCTAGATTGCAGAAAAAAAAAAAGCCAAAGAATGGGAGAGATGGAGGAGGAAAGCACAAGAGGAAGTATGGAGTAAGATAGGGGAAAAGCCCAGAGGCCTGAGTTCCTCTGTGTTATAGAGGTGAAATTTTCTGTCTTATCTTCACTGTATCACTGCCACTGTCATCTCGTTGTTCATCTGTTTGCTTGAGCGGGCACCAATTACGTCTCCATTCATCCTAGCCCTGAGATTTTAGCAGCCTTTCTTTACTCATTCTTCCCAGTGGTACCATGTTGGAGGGTCTTTCAGGGTCAGGGGAATGAGACCCATTATTGTTACTGTATTTGGCATATCAAATATGCCACGGAGAGCTTGCTAGGCTCTGCCATGCGGGCAGGATGCTCTCAGTACCTTGCTGGGCTCTCTGAGAGGGACGGAGGAATCGAATCCGGGTCAGTCATGTGCAAGGCAAACGCACTACCCACTGTGCTAGCCCTCCAGCTTCTCTGAGAGGGAGAACTAGGTTATAAGAGGTCATGTGCCCTCAAATGTGTCCCTGCACTTCTGGGAGTGTTGTTTTAGTCTCTGGATGTTGGCCATTGATGGGATTACACTGGCCGGGGGCAGTTTGTGGGTGTGACTTCCGAGCTACTGGAAAAGGGGGAGTCTGGGGAGAGGAGGCCCAGTTCCAATCCGAGCAGACGTGGAGATCACAGCCCCGGGTCCCACACATCTGGGTTCCTCTGCTGTTCCTTCATGCATGAGGCTCGTCCGAATGTGTGGAGAGGGGCCTTGAGCATGGCTGTGGCTGGGTTCCGGAGGTCTTTGGCTGCTGGAGCTCTGCTTGGGGTGGGGAGGGAAACTCAAGCCACCCCCTCCAAGGGGCCCGGTGAGGACAGCCAGGCGCCGGGGAAGAGACTCTGTTAGTAAATGTTAGTAAATGAATTGACCCGCTGAAAACAAAAACATATACTCAAATATTTTCAATGATGAACAAATTAATTGGATTGATATTTTTAAAAAGAGATATTTCAATAGATGGGATAATTACAAGAGGTGTTATTTTCATTTTTTTTAGCAAAATGAAAAATGATGAGAATAACTATCTCACTTTCTTCAGGTCATGCCCTGCATTTTCTGTTGTGGGATCAGGGATTTTGATTCACTGGCAGGTATGCTGATATTTGGGTTTGTTTTTTCCCATTATCTGATTCCTAAATCCTGTTTTGGAAGTTTCCTTTTCAGTCCCCACCCTTTGGAATTCTAGATTTTTACTGACTTAAGCTTCTTTCTTTATAAACTTTTATTTTGCTCCAGCCCATCTTTCTGTTATTCAGTTATTGTATTTTCAGACACTGTTCCTGTAAGATCCTCTTAGCTTTATTCCATGAACTTTGAGGACCTTAGTTGACACATACAGCTCATATAGTAGTTAGTTTCTTTCAGTGTACACTGTAGGCTAGAGAATACAGTTCTTACAAACAAACAAACACAAAAACAAAATTTGGAATTCTGGCTCTTCAAGTATTAGGGAGAAGAGAGTGGGGGAGAGGAGCATTTTTAATATTTTTTTTCGATAGATGATGACCTACGTCTGTTGAGACAAATGAACAATGGCAATTATAAACTCAAGCAGGAGAAAATGTTAAATAAAATGGATGTGAGGGCATAGTTTCTTAGAAACAGCCATCATTCCAAGAGCTGCCGTCCTTGCATAATGCACACCCAAGTGTGTAAAACTAAGGCCAAAGGCCAGAACTGTGGCTTACGTGGTAGAACATAGAACCTAGCCTGTATGAGCCCTGAATTGTATCCTCAGTACCACACCCATTCCCCAAGCATCACCGTGTGCAATTCTAATAGCTCACAAGCTCAAAAGCACTGCAGAGTCCCAGGCACCTCCTGGCGTATACCCTAATTAAAAGAAAAGTAAAACTAAATGCTTTGAATTTTCTACCTTAAACTTAAAAAAAAAATAAACAGTTTATGAGTATTCCCAAGTCCACATTTTATTTCCTTCTTTTGTGTAATATTTACCAGCAGAGGAACCCAGGTGATCGGACCTGGGGCTGAGATCTCTAAGCCTGCTCATATTGGGACTGGGCCTTCTCCACCCAGACCCCCCATTTTCCAGTAGCTTGGCAGCCACACCCACAAACTGCCCCTGACACCATGTAATCCCAGGTAGGGCCAACATCCAGAGACTATAAGACCAAGCTCCCAGAAGCTCAGCCACAAAGCAGCCATACAACATCTAACAGCCTAGTTTTCCCTCTTGGAGAAACTGACAAGCTACCAAGAGTCTAATGCCCGTACGGGAGAGCCTTGCAAGCTCCCCATGGCTTATTCATATCCAAAATACAGTAATATATATATATATATTACTGTGTATATATATACATATATATATATACATATATATATATGCCTCTTGGAGAGCCCAGCAAGCTACCAAGAGTAACCCGCTCACCACTCACACGGCAGAGCCTGGCAAGCTACCCATGGCGTATTCCATATGCCAAAAACAGTAACAATAGTTCTCATTCCCCTGTCCCTGAAAGCCTCCAATCATTAGGAAAGACGAGTAAGGAGAGGCTGCTAAAATCTCAAGGCTGACTGTAATAGAGACATTACTGGTGCCCGCTCGAGTAAATAGACGAACAATGGGATGACAGTTATACAGACAGTGTAATATTTAAATAAACTGACTTCGTGGGAGCAGCTGGGTCACACTATTTGCATAATTCTCTGCTATTCGAAATGCAAGGGTCCATGCCTTATGTTTGTCACTTTAGTAGAGTGGCAGATATTTCCTAAATGCAAACTAGTCTCTCAGTCAGTCAGCCATTGCTTTCCCAGCAGAATCAAGGAACAATTGCAATGACTTTTTATTAAGTGGTTTTCCAATGTCCACGTTTCTAAGTTTTCAGTCTTTTAAACCAGGAACTAGCTTCTAAAAAAAGGAATTGTCCATTGAAAGAAATGTAAGAAAACCAAGTCAAATGAGGACTAAAATGTTGGGAAAGGTTTGCACTAGGCTCACTGTATGTCATGCATTCCTGGTCCTGGTAAGCTATCATCTAAAAATGGGAAAAACGTAAGACAAAAGTCAGGAGGGGGGAAATAAAAATAGGACACTATGTCAGGGACTGTGAAAAATACATGTTGAATTTGTGAACATATCTTGGAAAATTTATTTGAGTGGAGGGATTAGAGAAAGAGTATAGGGAGTAAGTTGCTTGTCTTGCATCCAGCCAACTCAGTTTTGATCCCCAGCACCTAATATGGTCCCTGAGTACCACCAGGAGTAACCCCTGAACATTGCGCCAGTGCATAGCCATGTGTGGTTCAGTCACCCATCCCCAAGCTCTTTTTAATTATTTTTTTTATTTTTCATATTAAATAAGATCAAGCACTAAACCATAGAATGGAGTTCACAAACTACTTAATTTGGAGACAACTTCAAACTTGTTTAAACTCTTGCTGGGGATTATCTGCAATTTGGTTCTAGAAAACTCCCCACCCACAAACCAGATGACATGATTCTAATTCTAACCTCAACCATGAGAGCTCACGTAGTCCTACCCAGGAGTTCAGTGTTCTAGAGTGTTGGTTCTTCACCTGTGTTAGAGAACATGTAACCTAGAAAATATTCACCCATATAAAATTGTGTGAACAGTTAAGTCCTCAGGGCATGATAGCAATTTCCGTTTGCATGTCTCTAAGATCATTGCTATTGGGCCCTCCTAGCTCACACTGAGGTCCTCAGAGACTGTATCTAATATTCTTTGAATTATTTTTCAATGTTTCCTGATATACAATATTGTATGTTACACTGAAGTTATTCTTTTTTGTGAAAGTATCCAGTGAATAGTCAGTTTCTTAAAAGGAAAATTGTAACCTCTGTGTTATAAGGTATTTTGCATGTTTTTTGTTTTAGTGAGGGTTTTGCTTCTTGCCTCTCAAATGGTGCTTGGGAGGTCTACCTCAGTGGTGCTGGGGCCTCCAGGACCACACCCACTGGTGCCCAGGGACCGCCAGGGCTGCAGCTGGTGGTGCTCGGGAGACCACCTGGTACAGGGAATCCAACCGGGGTCACTCGCATGCTCAGCATGAGCCTCGACCATTCTATCTCCTGGTCCTTATTTCATGTTTTAAGATGTTCTAGGGGCATGCAGAAGGAATATTTCTGTTTCTAAGCTATTGCAAAAGCAAAACATTTTTCAAACTGACATGAAACTAATATTTACAGAGGAACTTGATCTGTTTCCCTGTGATGGGATCTGCTGCTAAGTCACCCAAGTCACCATAGCTGTGAGGACTGACTCTTCAACTCTTCATTTAATTGTGGATAAAATGTTTAAGGAAATGTCTGCATCCCTCTCCTTCCCTAATCTCTCACCTGGCATCCATCTATCTTTATATCATCTATTTCAAATACCACAAACTTAGTCTCAAAGTATAATGAATAAATTCTTATAACATCATAATCATTCTTAGCTACTGGTTTTTCTGTGCCATCATAGCAATAAATGGTTATGAATAAATATTTTGTTTTACTAGGGAAAGAAGTGAAGTTAAAGGAAAACTTTCTTGGGGCTAAAGTGATAGCACAGCAGGAAGGGCATTTGCCATGCAGAGAGCCAACCTGGATTCGATCCCCAGCATTCCATATGGTCCCCCGAGAACCGCCAGGAGTAATTCCTGAGTGCAGAGCCAGGAGTTACCCCTAAGCTTCGACGGGTGTGACCCAAAAAGAAAAGGAAAAGAAAAAAGGAACCTTTCTTGAACGTTTGCCTGTATTATGCATTTCCATTATCACTGATTTCATAGTTGTGTAGATATTAATCAATCCTTAAAGAAAGAGATTCAGGAGATTGATTTTCAACCGGAATCTCACAGAAAATTGCAGGGGTATAATTTAAACAAAATACTTCTAATTTCAAGGTCAGAGACTTGCTGTAGTGGAAGTAGTACAATTATTGTTCTTCTAAAACCATCTACCTATTTAAATGTTATATTACAGGCCTTAAATGGGAATTGAACCAGTGTGTCTTATTTATAAGGAGCTTTCTATGTCCATTTTATCAAAAGGTCAGAATTCTAGAGTCCATTTTTCCTTTGTCTGAATGCAATATGTAGATCTAAAAAGGTTTGATAATAAAATAGAAACTTGTTTTCCTTAGACATTGATGAGTGTTATATTACAGATTGAGATCTTTATCTGAAACATGTGCTCTTGGAACAGTACACATACCATTTAGGAAGGCTTGTTCTCTAAGGTTTAAAACAGAGCAGTAGCGCTTAAGTTGTTTGTTCATTTGTTTTCTGCCAGAGCCCCCAAGCCTTGAGCATCATGACCTCTCTTGTATGACCCATTCCCCTGACCCCCTGGCACTTAGTCCCTCTGAGGGCCTTGGGGCAGCTCAGCTTTGACTGCAAAGTGACTAGTGTTACAGTTTAATCTGGTAACAACAACAACAACATAAGTCATAGATATTTGAAATAAGATACGCTCGTCATTGAGAATCTATGCACTAAATGCAAAGTCCATAATGCTTATCAGTTCAAGAGGGAACATACCAATGTTTCTGCTCCCTATACTAGGTCAGCCCCGAAGGATAACATCTTATAGGGAGACACTAAATATTTACTGTTTGCAGGTTTTAATGGAAATGTATTGAGGTGAACGACACACAAAACATTAAATTAACTTTTTGGAAGACTTTGGGCGGGGGGGGGTGTGGAGGCTGCTCCGAGCTCTGCATTCTTGGGTTACTCCTGTCAGTGCTCAGGGACCATGTGGTGCCAGGGATTAAAATGAACTTCCTTATACAGAGAGCTGGTACTTAACCTATTTAGTTATGTCTTTGTCCCCTTAAAAATTAAGAGAGTATGAGGCTCACATCTCCCTAATACCAAAAGCAAACAAGGACACCACAAAAAAAGAAAACTACAGGCCAATATCCCTGATGAACACAGATGCGAAGATTCTCAACAAAATATTAGCAAACAGAATTCAACAACTCATCAAAAAGATCATACACCATGACCAAGTGGGATTCATCCCGGGGATGCAAGGATGGTTTAACATTCGGAAATCAATCAACATAATCCATCATATCAACAAAAGAAAAGAAAAAAATCATATAATCATATCAATAGATGCAGAGAAAGCATTTGACAAGATCCAGCACCCGTTCATGATGAAAACCCTCGTCAAAATGGGGTTTGGAGGAACTTTCCTCAAGATAGTCGAAGCCATCTATCACAAGCCTACGGCAAGCATCATCCTCAATGTGGAAAAACTAAGACCCTTCCCTCTGAGAACAGGGACAAGACAAAGATGCCCACTCTCTCCTCTTCTGTTCAATATAGTACTGGAAGTACTTGCAATAGCGATTAGGCAAGAAAACGATATTAAGGGCATTCAGGTAGGAAAGGAAGAAATCAAGCTCTCACTGTTCGCTGATGATATGATATTGTACTTAGAAAACCCTAAAACCTCTACCAAGAAACTCTTAGAAATAATAGACTCATATAGTAAAGTTGCAGGCTATAAAATCAATACCCAAAAGTCCATGGCTTTCTTATATGTAAATAGTGAGAGAGAAGAAAGCGACATTAATAAAAGCTATCCCGTTCACAATTGTGCCTCAAAAAATCAAATACCTCGGAATCAGCTTAACTAAGGAGGTAAAAGACTTGTATAATGAAAACTACAAAATGCTACTTCAGGAAATAAAAGAAGACACGAGGAAATGAAAAAATATCCCCTGCTCATGGATTGGAAGAATTAATATTGTCAAAATGGCAATTCTCCCCAAAGCATTGTACAAATTCAATGCGATCCCTATAGGGATACCCTTGTCATTCTTCAAAGAAATGGAGCAAGCGCTCCTGAAATTCATATGGAACAATAAGCCCCCACGAATAGCTAAAGCAATTCTTGGGAAAAAGAAAATGGGAGGAATCAACCTCCCCAACTTCTAACTCTATTACAAAGCGGTAGTCATTAAAACAGCTTGGTACTGGAACAAAGGCAGAGCGGCAGACCAATGGAACAGGGTTGAATACTCCAACACATCCCCCCAAATATATGACCATCTAATCTTTGACAAGGTAGCAAAAAAGGCGAAGTGGAGCAAGGAAAGCATGTTTAACAAATTGTGCTGGCAAAACTGGACAGCTACATGCAAAAAAAATGGGCTTAGACCTCCACCTATCACCATGTAAAAAAGTCAGATCAAAGTGGATTAAGGACCTCAACATCAGACCAGAATCCCTAAGGTACATTGACGACAAGGTCGGCAAAACCCTCCACGACATTGAAGCCAAAGGTATCTTCAAAGCTGACACGCCACTGGCCAAGCAAGTGAAAACAGAGATAAATGAATGGGACTATCTCAAACTAAGGAGCTTCTGCACCTCAAGAGAAACAGTGACCAAAGTACAATGACAATCTACAGAATGGGAAAGGATATTTATGCAGTACCCATCCAATAAAGGGTTGATAACAAGGATATACAATGCACTGGTTGAACTCCACAAGAAGAAAACTGCCAACCCGATCAAAAAATGGGGTGATGAAATGAACAGAAACTTTCCTAAAGAAGAAATCCGAATGGCTCAGAGGCACATAAGAAAATGTTCCACATCACTACTCATCAGGGAAATGCAGATCAAAACAACCATGAGATATCATCTCACACCACAGAGACTGGCCCACATCCCAAAAAACAAAAACAACCGGTGTTGGCGTGGATGTGGGGAGAAAGGGACTCTTCTTCACTGCTGGTGGGAATGCCGACTGGTTCAGCCCTTTTGGAAAACAATATGGACGATTCTCAAAAAATTAGAAATTGAGCTTCCATTTGACCCAGCAATACCACTCCTGGCAATATATCCCGAAGAGGCAAAAAGGTCTAGTAGAGATGGCGTATGTATTTCTATGTTCATTGCAGCACTGTTTACAATAGCCAGAATCTGGAAAAAACCAGAGTGCCCCAAAACAGATGACTGGTTAAAGAAACTCTGGCACATCTACACAATGGAATACTATGTAGCCGTCAGAAAACATGAAGTCATGAAATTTGCATATAAATGGATCAACATGGAAAGTATCATGTTGAGTGAAATGAGTCAGAAAGAAAGAGACATAGGGGAGAGACTCTCCAAACAATAATAGTGAGTTTTGTTGAAATATTGTATGCAATCAAAGTGAAAGTAAAGTGAAATTTATTAGTTACACAGGCGGGGGGGGGCTAAGGGTGTGGGGGCTAGGGGCGTGGGGGGTAGGGGTGTGGGGGGGCGGGGTGGAGCTATACTGGGATTCTTGTGGTGGAATATGAGCACTGGTGAAGGGATGGGTATTCGAGCATTGTATAACTGAGATTTAAACCTGAAAACTTTGTAACTTTCCACATGGTGACTCAAAAAAAAAAAAAAGAAAGAAATAGACAGACATAGAAAGATTGCACGCATATGTGGAATATAATGTAACTGAGAAGTACAAGTTGGCAATGATGTAACTTCTGGCAGATATCTCTCTGGACTTAGTTACTAAAATACTAAAATACAGAAAACTGAGAGGCCGCTAAGTGTGGTCACTCGACCTCATACCTCTTCATCCTCAGCAATGGAAAACAAATTATCTAATGCTTCCTTTTCAGCAGGTCTGACTTTAGGGGAGAGACTCTCCAAATAATAATAGTGAGTTTTGTTGAAATACTGAATGCAATCAAAGTGAAAGTAAAGTGAAATTTATTAGTTACACAGGCGGGGGAGCTAAGGGTGGGGGGCTAGGGGCGTGGGGGGTTAGGGGTGTAAGAGTGTGGGATGGAGCTATACTGGGATTCTTGGTGGTGGAATATGTGCACTGGTGAAGGGATGGGTATTCGAGCATTGTATAACTGAGATTTAAACCTGAAAACTTTTTTTTTTTAATTTATTTATTTTTAATTAGAGAATCACCGTGAGGGTACAGTTACAGATTTATACACTTTTGTGCTTATACTTCCCTCATACAAAGTTTGGGAACCCATCCCTTCACCAGTGCCCATTCTCCACCACCCGTAAACCCAGTGTCCCTCCCACCCTCCCCAATCCCATCTCCCCCCCACCCCACCCTGCCACTGTGGCAAGGCATTCCCTTCTGTTTTCTCTCTCTAATTAGCTGTTGTGGTTTGCAATAAAGGTGTTGAGTGGCCGCTGTGCTCAGTCTCTAGCCCTCATTCAGCCCGCAACTCCCTTCCCCCACATGGCCTTCGACTACAATGTAGTTGGTGATCGCTTCTCTGAGTTGACCTTTCCCCGGAACGTGAGGCCAGTCTCGAAGCCATAGAGTCAACCTCCTGGTACTTATTTCTACAGTTCTTGGGTGTTAGTCTCCCACTCTGTTATTCTATATACCATAGATGAGTGCAATCTTTCTATGTCTGTCTCTCTCTTTCTGACTCATTTCACTCAGCATGAAACTTTTCATGCCCATCCACTTGACTACAAAATTCTTGACCTCCTTTTTTCTAACAGCTGCATAGTATTCCATTGTATAGATGTACCAAAGTTTCCTCAACCAGTCATCCGTTCTGGGGCATTCGGGTTTTTTCCAGATTCTGGCTATTGTAAACAGTGCTGCGATGAACATACATGTGCAGATGTTTAAACCTGAAAACTTTGTAACTTTCCACATGGTGACTCAATAAAAAAAAAATTAAGAGAGACATTTATTGGCATTTAGTTCATTTACGAATATCCAAACCTCCTCTTCTGACAGTTTCTAAAACATTTCCATAATTTTAAAGAAATGTCCCTTACCCTTTTTATAGTTTATCTCTATTCCTCTCCCAACCATCAACCTGTGTTCTGTTCTCTATTTTAGTAATTTATATCAACTGTTTCTTCAAGATCTATTTGCTCAAGCGGGCACCAGGAACATCTCCACTGTGAGACTTGTTGTTACTGTTTTTGGCATATCGAATATGCCACGGGTAGCTTGCCAGGCTCTGCCGTGCGGGCAGGATACTCTCGGTAGCTTGCTGGACCAGGACTGGAGCAATAGCACAGCAGGTAGAGCATTTGCCTTGCACGCGGTTGACCCAGGTTCAATTCCTCTGCCCCTCTCGGAGAGCCCAGCAAGCTACCAAGAGTATCCCACCTTCACGGCAGAGCCTGGCAAGCTCCCGGTGGCGTATTCGCTATGCCAAAAACAGTAACAACAAGTCTCACAATGGAGACATTCCTGGTGCCTGCTTGAGCAAATCGACGAACAACGGGATGACAGTGCTACAGTGCATTCCTCTAAGATGTTTTTTGTGACTGGCTACTTTCCGTTAAACTAAGGTTTTCAAAATTTTTCCCAGTTCTAGTATGTCTCATTTTTATTCATTTGTCTTTGTCTGAATAGTATATATACTGGTTGTATATACTTTTAGCCCTTTATCTATTGATGGATTTTTGGCCTGATACAAAACAAGCAACATTCTTCCCCGAAGACAATTAAGGCCTTTGAAAATAGACAGGCTTTTAGCTGCTGAAGCCTTACCATCACAGAGTTAAATCCAGAGCTAAGCTTCTATAAAGAATCTTTTGGTGGAGAGGAAGATTGGGTCATACCCAGCAGTGCTGAGGAATTACTCCTGGTTCTGTGCTCAGGTGTTCAAGAAATCATACGGGTTTCTGGGAATTAATCTGGGGTTGGCTACATGCAAGGAAATCACCTGAACCTCTGTTCTACTCTCCAGCCCCCGTTAAGGTACTTTTTGATGCTAAAGTCACTGAAATAAATTGTTAAGTTGTTTTAATAAATAATATGCAATGAATGTAGGTTACATGTCACTGGCACTGTCACTGTCATCCCATTGCTCATCAGTTTGCTCAAGCAGGCACTAGTAACGTCTCCATTGTGAAATTTGTTGTTACTGTGTTTGGCACATCGGATACGCCATGGGTAGTTTGCCAGGCTCTGCCATTTGGGCGAGATACTCTGGGTAGCTTGCAGAGCTCTCCAAGAAGGGCAGAGGAATTGAACCCGGGCCGCCTGCATGTAAGGCAAATGCCCTATGGCTGTGCTATCGCTCCAGCCCATAAGTTACATGTACTATTAGATGTACAATGCCAAAATATACAAATCTTGTAAACATGCTATATATTTATGGCGTTTATGTTCAATACTAAATTTAGTGAAATTATGCCATACCTGTTTAGATAGCTTAGATTAGAAATTAAGAGATAAATAATTCATCCCAAAAGCACTAAGTATGTATACTCTTTTGTCAATTAATAAATAACAGCTATTGAAAACATTAAATTATCTGGCATTTCTACATATATAATAATTATTCTGCCAAGTCTTTTCCTTCTGAAACAATTTATACATTACATAAACCTAAGTCTCTCATCCAAGTATCATTTCAAGAGGGGCAAGTTTAAATAATAGAGGCAATGGGGAAACATAATATTACGATAATGTTCTTTGGTGCGGTTTGGAAGGTTTTAGGAAACATTTGGAACTATTTTTCTCATAAAGTCACTTAACTATTGAAGTGTTATGATAGCGTTTCCCTCCACGTTGTATACAATACCAAAAAAGTTCAGTTAAAGGAGACATCATTCTAAATGTCCTGATTAGAGGGATTTCTACCAACCAGGAAATTACATGCCCTGATATCCTGGTATTAGTTTAATAAAAAAGTTGCAGTGAAATCAGTAAGGACTAGGTGATCTAGAGCATCTATTAGCAAATGTCCACTTCTTTATAGCCCCACTTAGCAAGAAACTATATTTCTTGGATAGAAAAAAGACTCAGATTTTTAGATTAATGTGCTCTAGAATATGGTTTGTTTGTTTGTTTTTTCTTTTTTTGGGTCACACTTGGCGATGCACAGGGTTACTTCTGGCTCATGCACTCAGGAATTACTCCTGCTGGTGCTCGAGGCACCATATGGGATGCTGGGAATCGAACCCAGGTCAGCCATTTGTAAGGCAAATGCCCTACCTGCTGTGCTATCACTCAAGTCCCAAGAATATGTATTTTTGAGAAACATTTCTCTCTTATTTTTGTTTATTTTGTGTCACACTTGGCAATGGTCAAAGTGTGGTTAAAGTTTATTCTTGGCTCTGTGCTCAGGAATTACTCCAGGCAGTGTTCATGGGGCCAGATTGTGGTACAGGGGAGCAAACCTGCATGCAAGGCAAGTGCCTTGCCCACCGTACTGTCTCTCCAGCCCCTTGAAAAATACTTCTAACTCCATTATAATCCAATACTTTCTTCAAAATTGTTGAAATGAAGAAAATGTTTAAACATTTCTTTTACTTCCATCTACCATCATTATTGGCCTCTTTGAAACTTAACAGATATGTGCCTCAAAGGTTTTTAACATCTGTCAAGTGTTAACTTAAGTTCCCTTGTGAGTTGATAGCCATTATGTTCTTTGCATTTGGCATATAGATACGCAGGATGAGTGTATTTTATTCTGAAATAACTATGGCCGTTTTGCAAGTTGAAGTTGTAACAGTTTAAAAATATAACATTTTGTTTTAGTATTTAATCTGTTTGATAAATAGATGAAAGATGTCTCATTTGTGCTTTTATAAAGAGTAGAATATTTTGTTATATTTGAACTTAAAAGTAATTTCTGTTAAGGGTCACAGCGCTGTCTATTATCACAGATGACTAAAGGATATAGCTAAGCTATACATCAGAATGGATAAATTTCCTTGTCAGCTAATGTTGGGAGAACACTTGAGAGATCAACCCTCAAGAAAAGGGAATTTGTTTCAGGCTGTCACAAAAGCTGTCATTCCCAATCCCTCCTCTCCTTAAAACCCAATAAAACAGAGCAAAACACAAACAGTAGCTCACGCACCAGGTAATTTAAAGGAGACAAGAGGCTCAGAACAACATTGATTTAACTGAACTTTACTTGGAAGTGAAACATATATCCTCGGAGTACTTGTAAGCTGTTGGAACAAGGAGCCATCAGCAACTTTTATTAAAGAAATAGGAAGGTTTTCCATTTCAAATAGAGTTTTTTGAGGACATGGAATGAAGTTACAATTGACAGAGAGTCTGGCAGCTCACAGGGCCACCGCCTCTTGCTCACCTACAATCTCAACAAGAACACAAAAATATTTCCATGCCTAAGACTTAGGCCGATAACACAAACTGATCTCAATGGAAAACAAATGACTGATGGGCTCAGGGCTAAGTTGAGGGCAGGTGCTGCAGTACAAACGAAGCAAATGCAGAGACATCTTTGGAGCTTATCAGCTGGAGCGGTAGGCCAGTAGTGACAAAATGGCTGTGTTGTGTGCCTGTGCACAAGGATGAGGTGGGGTGGCAGTGAGACATGGTAGACCTGGAGACTGCACCTGCATTCCTATGCCAGGGACTCTGTTGTAATTAACTGAAAGATTGATGATAATAATAATCTTGCAATGCTTCACCAACAGATGGCATGGATGTCAGCACTTCCATGGGACAGTTCTGATGGTTCATATTTTTTACCTTAGAAAGTCCAGAAAAGGTTTTCTCATCTGTACCCAGTCACACTAACCCCTTCCTCTTCCACAGAGACTGAGTGAAACAATGAACTCTGATACTGTTAGAATTCTGCATATTTGAAGATTTACTCTTTGCTTGTTCCATAGCCATATGGCTGCACTCATACCTCCATGGTCTTACTTCTTGGAGCTGTCTCCCCTCAATTATAAATCTCAGAGATTCATCATTATTTAGAATCCAGAATAATTTTTGTATTTTCTGCATTCTCCCCCTATGCAAAAATATCTATCTGGTTTCTCAGTTTGTTGAGTTACTTCTCTAATTTAAACACATGCCCAGTTGTATTGTCTGGATGTTTTTCTTTCTGTTGGTAAGAGTTTCACCATGCAAAGTGACCACTTTCTTTCAAGTTCCTGATCATTTCCACATCCCCTATTCACCCCTCCGTCTCTGCTTTAGATTGTCTGGTTTAAGTCTAGAGAAGTAGTTTCCCTATTTGCTTCATCTGCCTTCTTCGATCTTAAACTCTCAGCAGAGTAAGTCAAGAATGTATCCAATGCTGTGTTTTTGCCAAGCAAGACTCCAGATGGCGTCCTCATGGTTGAAGTCCGTACCACTATTTATTGTTACTTTTGTGCCAGTTTTGTCATCTCTGTTACCAAGCCTTATTCTATACCTGGCCTGCCTGTCCGGAATACCCTTCCATCATAATATTCATCCCATTTTCTCTCTTTCCTCTGAAATGTAATTCATTCTTTTGTAGAAATTTTTTGAAACGCAACTCTGGTTTAGTCAGTACTACTTATATCTCATTGTCTCCTCTAAGTGTTAGGACGTTTCCTATCACCCTTTCATCATACTATCTCCTCCAAGTTCTTGAATTTCTTTTTTCTTTTCTGGGTGTTTTTTTCCTTGAATATTCTTTTTAGAAGACAGCAAGAGCGTGTTCTTGATTCTGGTAGTATATTTGAATTATTTGTTATGAATAAATGCTGGTACCCAGCCCTCATCCCATATCTGTTGAATCTGAATTTTTGAGGCTGAATCCTAGGCTCTCTAGTACTTTAAAACTTCTGCTGTGTGGGCTAGAGATAGATCACCAGGCTGAGCAGTCACTTGGTATCTTGGTTCAGTCTCCCCAGCACTGAATGGTTTCCTGAGAACCCCTGGCAGTGACTCCCGCCCACTGAACCTGGAGTGGTCCCTGTACACCACAGGTTGTGTCCCCAAAACAGGCAAAAATAAAAGCCCAGAAACTTCTTATGTGCAACCACAGTAAGATCCACAGCATCACGAGCTTAGTCTGGCAGCAATGTTCATTCCTACTGCAAGGAACAGAAGTGGATACATGTTTGAGTCTTGGCAGGCGCCATCGCCCACCAAGACTCATACTGTAGGAAGACCACATGCCTCTTACTTTGCTTGGCTACAGCTTGGCTACAGCTTTGTTCACAGGAATGAACAAGTTCCATGAGGATTCTCTTCTGACTGCAATTAGTAACAGCACTGTGCCCACCTCCTGAGGTCTGAGAATACTCCTAGAGCTTTGTGGTACCTCTGGAATCGCCCTCGTGGAGAGCCCAGCACCTTTGGTGCACTTCCAATTGCACACTTTTCCTCCTGTCTCTTTTGGCACAAATTCTTTTGCTGACTTTTCTCTTGTCATTTATTTTTCTCTACTGTCTCAACGTCTTTTACTGCAGATTGCTTTCTAAGACTGCTGCCGACTTCTGTTTTAATCATAAGTCTTCCATTATAAGGCTTAAATGTATTTATTGTGGTTGGTTTGTCTTTTAATGACTGAAACAAACACCTAACATTGCAGTTTCTGAAGAACAATTCATTCTTGCCCTCTTGAAGCCCTCCAACTTGACCTTGGTTAAGTTTTCAGTTTATCAAGATTCAAGTCTTAAAGTCTTATTTTTCTTCTCTAGCTGGAAACAAATTGATGTGTAATGTAGACCACACCTAGGCAAAATAAGCTGTAAGCTGTGACTTCTAATTTCTAGAGCTTTTTAGTTATTAAGGACGAATAAAGGTCTATGGAGACAGTAGAGCATGTGTAGCCGTTAACATTCAGGCATCTTTGGAAAAAGAAGTATGTGTAGAAGATGGGTATGCGCTCGATCTTTTCTAAAGAAGAGAAAAAAGATCTCAGTTTAATTGAACAAGACTGATAATAGCATTCCTTATGGATTATATGAAGGAGACTTTATCCCAAGAGATTATGAGATCTGGGGAAGGTTAGATGAGTGAGTTGCATTCTGAAAAGTAGAATACTTAGAATGGTGATAAGATTTAGCATTCCTTACCCTCATATTCAAGCAAGTTGTTAGACTCTGGGATGATGAGTCAAACCCCAGGTCTTTCATGGACTCCTATAAGTATTGTTCCTAAGGAAGTATGAGCAGATCAAATATACTTAAGAAATAAACAAATTCTCCTCAACTTTATAGAGATGTCACAAATCCTTATAGTAATAGGTTAAATGTATAGGCTTTGGGAAAATGCAAGTAACACACAATTTTATAAATAGCTACAGGGAAACTCGGGGAAACACTTAAGCCTACACAAGGTTCCCAGGTTAATGATTTTGAACATGTGTGATGCATATGTTTTGTCCAAGTTTACTCTTTTTTGATTTTTTTGAGGGGTGGCCACATGCAGCAGTCCCCAGGATTTGCTGTTGGCTCTGTGTTCAGGGATCATTCTGGTGCAGATCAGGGGACCATGTATGGTGCCTGGGATTGAACCCAGGTTGGCCACATTCAAGGCAAACACCCTATTCACTATGTAATCTCTCCAGCCCCACCCCAAATCACTCTTAACTGTAGTTCAAACTTATTAAATAAGAGACTGTACGATCAAATTTTGTACTTGCAGAAAATTTCTCTATAAGGGGCTTTCTAGGTGCATTTTATTGTGAAGGATAATATCTATTTTAGTGAACATAGTACAAAAGCTACACATTTTTCTAACTCAGTTAATTATTAAGTTGTAACTGTGGTTTAAAAAAACAAATTAACATTATTAACATTGTTATAGAAAACATTTTTTAGTAAAATTATGTTATTCAACAATGACTTTTAGCTGTTTGTTTAAAGTTTGCCCATGTAACCTTGACAATTAAATACAAAGAAAAGACTTACTAAAATCTGTGTTAAAAAAGAAAATGTTGAGAATGTTGTAAGGTATGAAAGTATGGCATTTAGGGGGTTGGAGCTATAGCACAGAGGGTAGGGTGTTTGCCTTGCACGTGGCTGACCCAGGTTTGATTCCCAGCATATGGTCTCTTGAGCACCGCCAGTAGTAATTCCTGAGTGCAGAGCCAGGAGTAACCCCTGTGCATCGCCAGCTGTGAGGAAAAAAAAAAAGAAAGTATAGCATTTTATTAAACATAAAGATGCCATAGAATTAATATCCATCCACCTACCTTTTTGAAAAGTATTCTAAAGTTTCTAATACTTGATTTAGGATATCACTATGTAGTGTTTTGACTTAAAGGAAGTAGAAAAATAAAAAGCATTTAAATGTTTATTATTGTTATTCCTGCTTTTCTGGCAGTAACTAACTGTGCTCAGGGCTCCTCCCTACCTCCATGCTCCGGGAACCACACAAGGTGCCCGTGGATCACACTCAAGTCAGCGGTGTGCAAAGCAAGTGGCCTGCCCGCTGTCTCTTCTATCCTTAATTTATTTATTTTTAAAGGGGCTGAGCCCACATTCTGGGGTAAGGGACAGGGACCATTCATTGTGACTCATGGGCATGCTCCAGACCAACAATTTTGTGTTCAGGTCATTGGTGAGTACAAATATGGGGATTGAACTTGAGGCATTTCAAGGGCTAGGCATGAACTCCACTATTCCGAGCCATATCTTCAACCTAAGAATAGAAAATTTGGTCTTACTGTCTCAGTATGGGATTCTTTATTGTTTAATCATTAGCCCCCTCTCTCTAAGTTTTCCTACCATGATTTTAATGTCAGTTTTTCATATATCTGTATCTAAATCTAAGTGGCAATGTATTCATCAAACAGAAGAGATTCGTGTAACTACATCTGTGAGCACCTAGTGTGGTTTTATACAATATGAAGTCACTGGCATGGTAAGTTGTCCTATCTTCATGTTTTGCCAACCTCAGTGCTCAGGTGTCTGGGAAGTTTTTTGGTTTTGGTCTCGGTTATTTGTCTATTTTTTTCTTTTTGGGTCACACCCAGCAATGCACAGGTGTTACTCCTGGCTCATACACTCAGGAATTAATCCTGGCAGTGCTCGGGGGACCATACGGGCTGCTGGGAATTGAACCCGGGTTGGCCACATGCAAGGCAAACACCCTACCCTCTGTGCTATCATTCCAGTCCTGAAATTTGAATTCCAGACCTTTTGCTTCAAAAAGTCCCTTACTGATCTCCACCTCTCTGAAGTTTTGAATAAAACCTAAATTTTATTTCTAAATCTAAATTATATTTCTAAATTTCTAAGTCAAATTTCACCTAAATCTGAAAGGTCCAAAGTTTTACACATTAACATTGGCAGGTTCTTTAATCTAGCATAAATAACCAAGTGTATTTCTATTGAAGAATGCACCCTGATTGTTTCCAGTGGCAGAATAGCATATTGACTAGAAGGTGACCTAAATTAGTCTTTTTTTTACCCATTGGGGGCACACTAATAGTAGATCTGCATAGCATGGGTAGGGCATCTCTTCCAGCAGTGCCCAAGGTATCATAGGGGGCTATGGATCCATCCTTCCTCATACCAGGGCCAAAACCTTCCTCAGGCTGGGGCTTCTGACATGCAGAACTTGTACATCATTCACCCTTTGAATTCTCTTCTGCTCGTAATCAATGAATCCTTTAGTTATCCTGTAATATTGGACTGGAGATATAGCACAGCAGGTAGTGCATTTGCCTTGGATGTGGCCGACCTGGGTTCGCTTCCTCCGTCCCTCTCGGAGAGCCCAGCAAGCTATCAAAAGTATCCCGCCCATACAGCAGAGCCTGACAAGTACCCTGTGTCATATTCGATATGCCAAAAACAGTAACAATAAGTCTCACAGTGGAGACGTTACTGGTGCCCATTCGAGCAAATCTATGAGCAATGGGACAACAGTGCTATAGACAGTGCTACAGTAATGTTGGATTACCCTGTTAACTCATGGAAGCAAAGATTTGTCTGCATGACAATAGGCGCCTGACTGTGACCTGATTGAGTATGTCAGCATGTGTCATGGTCCAGTGGTGTGAGGTCACAAGGAAGCATCCTCATTCTCTCTTTGAGATCTTTCTTCATGTGATTTCAAGTTTAAAATCTCTAGTGGCAAACATTTTTTGCCAGTCAGCTTGCTCTTCAAGCCCATGCTTTCCCTCGAACATGTATTTTGCTTGCCTGACTCTATGTCTGTTTGCTTGTTTCTTCCACCCAAGAGAAACCAGTGTGCTCTCTTGAACATGTACTTCTTGTCTTTCTTTTCCCTTTCATATGTCCAAATAAGTTTAAATAAAAAAATATCTTGCTCACTGAAAAAAAATTTAAAAAACATTGCTAGTAGAATAAAAAGGTTCAGTTTGCTGCTTATAGTCCTGGGAAAATAAAAGTTATGCTTGAAAATAAGCATGCTTATTATAAATGCAGTCTCACTTTCTCCTATATTCACTTTTGTTCTTGGAAAACAGCAGTGCAACTCTTTGTGCTGGGCCTATACTGAAGGGTTTCCTTAGACAATTTTGTTTTACCTTCTCATTGGTCCTCTGGCCTTCTCAGAAAGAAGAGTGTCAATAATCAGAGCTGAGTGGTGTGGTTTTTGTTATAATGACAGTGATTTCTTTCTATTGAGGTAGGTTTTACAATATTAGACTTAAGGCTTTTGTTACTCCTCCTTCTGAGAAAGGATAAACGGTATTTATGAGAAGCTCAACTTAATAGCATCAGGTGAGCAAAGTTCTTTTCTTGAAACCACTGAACTGAGTTCAAGGAGTTTAGAAACCGAAGGCTCTCAGTTCCTCACAGCGCTGTAAGAACAGCCCCAGCGGATGTCCATGCATCTTCAGTTTGAAATCTAAATTTGAATTCCAACCAATTGGAACTCAGAGCTTCTATCAGTGTTGATCAGAGAAAGAGAGATGTTTCTAATTAGCTCACTTTAAAGCCCTATCTTAATCACGTAGAGCGTTCTTGGGCACATCTGTGTTGCAGGGGTAACTGGATTACCTCCATGGTGTGTGTGTGTCTGGATGTGTGTGTTTAAAACAATGCTATAACTCTATCCAAATGCAATTTTAAGTGGCTTTAAAGTTTAGAGGCAAATGTGTACTTGGGAATATAGTTTAAAAGCTGAAAACCCCCTTTACCTTCTATGTTCTTCTCGTGTCTGTTTGACTTGGTTGTGGATTGCCGCCGTTTCCAAGAATGAGTGAGACACACACGTCCCAAAACTTCTTTCTGTGCTCACTTTGACCTCAGTTAGCCCTGGCACCGGAGCTTGGGACAGGGAGTTGCTTCATCTGACAAGGACATCAATATCTTTCCATTTGCCTTATCTTTATAAAAGTTGTGCCCAGAATGAATGGTAATGCCAGTAAAGGAAACCGAGTCTGAGGAGTCATTCTTCATTTGACTAAATGAAGTGATATGATAAACACGTAAAGCCTGACATGGCAGCATGGCCTCAAGCTGTGATCCAAAATATTTTATTCTATTCCTGTGAATGTTTCTTAAGTTTTTATGCCTTTTGCACGTCTTATGTGTATATATACACTGATCGGTGGAAACATAATTTGTGCTCAGATATTTATTTCTATCAATGAGTGACCAGATGGTTCTTGCCGATGTTGGAAGAGAACCATTTTGCCTATTCAGTAACTCTGAGAGACATTGCAAATATAACACACTAAACAGGATGATCAGCAATAGTCCAAGTGAGAAGCTCACAGCTGCCTTTTTCTACTTTGTAAAGTTAGCAAAGACTCACAAGTGCTTTTATTCTCTTGGTTTAATTGAAATAGTTTCTGTATTTTCTCTACCAAAGTAACACATGCTCATTATGGAAAAAATATGGCAGTGCAGACCCGAAAAAGGAAAAAAGAAAGGAAGAATGCTTATAAATTAATTTTTACTACCCGTAACTTACCACTTGGAGGTTTTATGATGGTGATAAGGATATAGAGTAACGTTTGTTCGAATATATTCTTTTTGCCAGGAACTGCTAAGTGCTTTACATAAATTAAATTATTAAATGGTAATAATCCTCCAACCTAGATGAGGAACACCAAGGCCAAAAATGTTAAAGTAAATCACCTGAAACCACCCCGCAACCAACTCACTTAGTAGTAAGAGATATTCGACCTGGATCTGCCTGGCAGCTCACCCCTCTGATTTCTAAGGTTGCCCTGATCTAACTCTAAACCGGATGAACATGTTCAAGATATTTCCTTTTATGGGCGAGGGCTTTTAGGGTCACACCCAGCAATGCTCAGGGCTGACTCCTGGCTCTGCACTCAGGAATTACTCCTGGCGGTTCTCGGGGACCATGTGGGATGCAGGGAATTGAACCCGGGCCGGCTGTCTGCAAGCCCTACCCACTATGCTATCGCTCCAGCCCCCTAAAATATTTCCTTTCACTTAACAAATGTTCCCATTTAGTGTATCTATGAGACTTTTGCTAAACTGAAGTGTTTTTACTGCAGAGTATCTATTTGTTCTTTTTATGGTTTCTACCTTTTGTGCCACATTTTCCAATATCATAATGCAGGAGGGCGAAGAGAAGAAATGCTAGCAGCCCCAGAAGAAATCGATCACAAGTCAGACAGGCATATTACCTGATGAAAGTCACCAACAGAAGGGACAAAGGAGCTCTGAGAGGGTTTGGAGACAGGGGCAGCCCATCATGAAACCCGCCCTCCCCTAAGCTCCTTCTTCTCTCCAGGCCTTTAGGGAGTGATGAACTCAGAGCTCCCAGGGCCAGCATCTGTGTCCTTGGCACCTCCTGCAAAGGTGTGTTTTTAGTTGGTGGAGGGGAGGCTGGATTTTTGTTGTGTTTGGTTTGGGGGCTACACCTGGCAGTGCTCGGGAATTACCGCCAGCTCTGTGCTCAGCAGTCACTCCTGGCAGACTCGGGGGACCACATAGGAAGCTTGGGATCAAACCCAGAGCAGCTGCATGCAAGGCAGGTCCCCCACCCGGTGTGCTGTTGCTAGGACCCCGGGTTCTCCAGAGGTGTGTCTGGTTCTTCTGTTTCATGTCCTTAAGGATTCTTCTCAGCATTTGGACCTGAAGTTATCATAGCCATGGAGTTCAGGGATTCAATGAACACTTCCTTTCAGGCCTCCAGCCTTTCTCTTCAGGCTCCTGCAGAAGGTATAGGTTAGTGGCAGAAACTAGAGGGGAAGAGAAGACTGATAGAGCATCTCTGCCTGCTGTGTCAGATTCCTCTCACTCAGGCAGCCATCAGATGCCAGCCGTACATTGTGGCACATGGTTCTGTTCTTTTGGTCACTGCTGTGAAGACGTCATGCAGACGTATTCTCTGTCAGGAATGAAATCCTCTCTGGTGACCACTTCATCCTCTAGGTTCCTATTGCAGAAATATGGCCCTTGCCCTAAAGGCAGCTTCTCTACATAGTACATGTCTCCTCACCTAGGGAGAAACATCAGATTTCCTTTCCCTTGCAAATGGGACTTATGGAAGCTGCTTCCAATACTGCCTCTTCGCCTTGTCAGATCTAGGGCATCTGGCCCCCTAACCTGGTATTTTGACAATAAGGCTAGAGAGACCATTGGGATTCATGCTCCAAGACTGAGGGGAAGTGCTGTAGGTTCACCAAGAACATGCTGTAGCTCATCCTGAGAGGCAACAGGAGAGAGACCTTTGATTTTCCATAGACTCACATTCATCCACCAAGCTCCACTTCTGGCAAATAGCCGAGACATCTGTAAATGGTGTTTCTGGGCACATCTCCTGCTCTGAATGGTCCCCTCTCACAGAGACTCAGAGACTGCTGCCATAAACTCCAAGGACCAACTCTTCTGGCTTTCGCACATCCTGCAGATGTGTGTCTAGCTCCTCTTTAGCCTTCATGAGTATTAATATAAGTACTAGTACCGTGACTGAAATCCCAAAGTCTCATTCCACATTGTATGACATCAAGTTACTTAGTCTTGCAGAGAAACCAGGAAATAAAGAACTTCTAAATTTTTAGTTTTCTAAAATGGATTGTCAGTTATCATCGATGTTTTCCCATTAGTGGATCTCTTCTCTTAATCATGACCCAAGCTATCAATAAATTTTAAATAATTTCTTCTGAAGATATAACACCATTACATTAAAATGAAAAAAATATTGAAGGAGAGTTCTCTTTTTTATTAATTAATTTATTTTTTTTAATTTGTGAGTCACTGTGAGGGTACAGTTACAAATTTACCCATCTTTGTGCTTGTGTTTCCCTCATACAAT
Source organism: Sorex araneus (assembly GCF_027595985.1). Taxonomy (NCBI): domain Eukaryota; kingdom Metazoa; phylum Chordata; class Mammalia; order Eulipotyphla; family Soricidae; genus Sorex; species Sorex araneus. Next base: position 212,233,035 of record NC_073302.1, read on the forward strand.
GTTCGAGAGCCCATCCCTCTACCAGTATCCATTCTCCACCACCAATGAACCCAGTATCCCTCCTACCCTCCAATCCTGTCCCCCTCCCACTCCGCCTCTGTGGCAGGGCATTCCATTTTCTCTCTCCCCTTTTGGGTGTTGTGGTTTGCGATAGGGGTTTTGAGCGGCCATTGTGTTCAGTCTCTAGTCTACTTTCAGCATGCATCTCTCTTCCCGCACAGGATCCCCAACCTCATTTTACTTGGTGTTCCCTTCTCTATCCGGACTGCCTTTCTCCCAGCATGTGAGGCCAGCTTCCAAGCTATGCAACTAACCTCGTTGTATTATATACCACTATTCTTGTGTGTTAGTCTCCTACTCTGTTATTTTATATTCCACAGATGAGTGCAATCTATGTCTGTCCCTCTCTTTCTGACTCATTTTACTTAACATATTACTTTCCATGTTGATCCACTCATATGCAAAGTTCATGACTTCATCTTTTCTAACGGCTACATAGTATTCCATTGTATAGATGTACCAAAGTTTCTTATACCAGTCATCTGTTTTCGGGCACTCGGATTTTTTCCAGATTCTGGCTATTGTAAACAGTGCCGCGATGAACATATAAGTGCAGATGTCATTTCAACTATACTTTTTTGTTTCTCTGGGATATATTCCCAGAAGTGGTATTGCTGGATCAAATGGAAGTTCAATTTCTAATTTTTTGAGAAGTGTCCATATTGTTTTCCAAAAGGGCTGAACCAGTCAGCATCCCCACCAGCAGTGTAGAAGGGTCCCTTTCTCCCCACATCCTCTCCAACAGCAGTTGCTTTTGTTCTTTTGAATGTGTGCCATTCTCTGTGGTGTGAGGTGGTATCTCATGGTTGTTTTGATCTGGATCTCCCTGATGATTAGTGATGCAGAGCATTTTTTCATGTGTCTTTTGGTCATTCATATCTCTTTCTTAGAAAAGTTTCTGTTCATTTCTTCAGCCCATTTTCTGATGGGGTTGGATGTTTTCTTCTTGTAGAGTTCAACCAGTGCTGAAGGAGAGTTCTTTATTGCAAAGCTATTTCTGAGTCACGGTGTGTAGTCCTTCAAAGCAGTTTTTTGTTGATCTTAGTGACAACAAATTCAATATACCTAATAATCCTGTATAGCAGGTCTTCATTCTCCTTTCTGTTGATGTGACAGTCACTCTTTAATGAAACCTTATTTTATATACTATTTGCATTGTAGATCAGGAACCAAGAGCTGAGTTTGCTTTAGCAATATGTGAGTAGTTTATACTTTTTATATTCTTCCATCAAGAAGTAATTACCCTTCAACCAACCCTACTTCTATTTTATACATGCAAACCACCTAAATAAAACATACTAAAACTCCCAGACCATGCAGGAGCCAGAAGGACATAGAAGAGCATATGTATTACCCTTCCCGACTTCTTATAGCAAAGCACCTATTCATTCAGCAAATACATACTGAGCGTCTACTTTGCAATAAACCTGTGAAACAATAGAGTTGATATTGCACATTTATTTACAGTAAGGGGTAAAAGATATGATTTGTTTTAACTCAAATCTGTAACATTTAAATGTTGTTTATGGCTTACCAAAGATAATATTGTCAGAGGACTTTCACTGTCTCATTGCTTTCTTGTCTGTAATTGTCTGTTGGAATACATCTGCACAGGACTGATTTTAAATGGCCTCTGGCAGTTTGCTGAAGGACCATCTGGCCAGTTGCTAACTGTACTACAAAACTAATGTTCAATTCTAGAATAATCTTTTGACATCATTGAACTCAGTTTTGTGCCTAGGCATATATTATTGAAGTGTTAGGTGTGTATAAATTAGAGCCTGCATCAGCAACTCAGGTGATATGTGTAACACTTGAAAGTAACTCATGCCAACAAGATACACTTTCACTACAATTAAATTATTAAATAATTGCTTTAAGGTTATAAGGCAGTTTTGTATCAACTTCACTGAATTGCTACTTTTTGTAGGATATTTAGTATATGGCAAAAGTAAACAACTTTTATTTATAACCAATTTCGTAGCAGAAAAGGTTTTATATCCTGTGGTTATGACACAGAGTGGGATTAATAAAACTAAATATATATATATATATCTTTACTGAAAATATTTGCCCATATTCCTGAAGCCAGTATTCAAGGAAATGTTATTTCAAGGTGGAAAGTAAAAGACTCATCTCAAAATAAAGTTCAGCACTTCATGAAATAGACCATGGATTATTGTAACTTTTTACAATATATATCCACATACTCTCTTTTTAAGAGGCTTAGAAATAAGTTCAGCCACATATTAAAATGGTTCTTATTGTTATTCTCTTTTCTTTGACAGCGTAGATTTGAGTTTGAGATTGTTGATTGCCTGCTTGTTTAGTATCTTACATTTTTTTTTCAGAATTGGTCAGATTGTTTCAAGGATGGATAAAGCTTGAGTTCAAAGGTTTCTTCATTGCCTTACTGATGAGCTTTAGCTCTCAGCAAGTGTACTCCTCAGTACAATGCAAGTGAACTAATCTTCATCCACACTGTTCCTGAAAATCCTTTTTCTCTTCTGGAATTTCCTGCCCATATCTATTCCAATCTAACAAGTCAGAAACAGACTCTCACAACTAAGTGTAGGATTAGATGGCAAGAATTTCAGATATTGAAATTTCTCAATAGAGGCAATCAAGTAGGGGTTTTGTTTTTGTCATATTTTAGGGCCACACTCAGGGGTGCTTAGGGGCCCTTGCAGCACTAGGCAATAAATCAGGGCAATCCCCCATGCAAAAACATGCTTTCCAGCTCTTTGATCCATCTTCCCAGCCCTAATGTGAGTTTTTGAAAAAAGTAACAGCAAAAAAATAAATAGGTAACTAAAAATAGCAAGACACTATAAATGTATGCATTTTTTAAAAAGAATGAAGTCAAATTTTTATACATTCATTGAAAGTAACTCAGTGAATATGTTAAATGTTAGACACCTAATAAGAGATAATTCCTGGCCTAGTACCTGTATCAAAAGAAGTAAAATGAATATAGCCCAAGGGGGGAAATTGAAAACAGGAGAGTGGTATTAAAGATGAGAATTTGGCAAGTTGCTAATAAAAGTTTCTAAAGGAAAAATAAGAGGAAATGTTAACTGAAATACTCAAAAAGCTTTTGGCAAGAAATTTACAAATTATGAAAATCATGCACCCTCAGGGTGATATACTTTATTTTAAAAGGTTCCCTACCAAAAATGGGAGGAGGGGAGCATTTGTAAGGATATATGCAGTACAAAGCAAAATCCCATTCTCCCCACCTTTAAGTGTCCCCCCCAACCCAGGTTACTGCCTGCTGAACTATTGGGTTTTGTCTTGTGCATACACCTACATATGACACCTTTTCTCTCTCCCTCCTTCCCACATGACTACACTTTAACACTTAGTTAAATAGTCTGTGTTTACAGCATTTTTGCTAAATACAATATATTCCCTGATAAATCGTAGTCTATGATGAGGTTCCCTTGCCCAAACTTCTCTTTCTCCTGGAGCTAATTATTGTTCTTGCCTTATTTGCTTATGTACACCCATTCCCATGCTCCGTCACTATCATTAATTCATCTTCTCAATATGATCAGCTACATCAGAATTTCTTTTATTTTGCAGGGAGGAAGAATCCCTCTCCCTGGGAGGTCTCTGTGTTACTGCCCTGTTCATTCTGATTGCTTTCTGGCACTTTGTTGGCTGTTTCCTGACTCCTGACTCCTGTGTCTCTCTGGTCCTCCGATCCCATTCTCATTTCTGTGAGCACATCCACGGGTATCTTCTCAAGGAATGTACACAGAAGGTCCAATTTCTGAAGACTTTGCATGTTGAGGCAGACAGTAGAGCAGGTAGGGTGTTTGCCTCGCACGCTATCCACTAAAATTTGATCCCCAGAACCCCTTATGATTCCCTTAGCACAGCCAGGATCGATTCAGAGTGCGGAGCCAGGAGTAAGCCATGGGCACCACTGAATGTCACCCTGCAAGAACAGAAACAAACAAGACCTTGCATGTTTGAAAATAACTCTATTCTGCCATACATTTGACCAACTTCTGAGTTCTTGTTGATAATTATTTACCTCAGAAGTCTGAGGGTAATATTCCATTGCTTTCTACTTTTTAAGCATAATGCGAGGAAAGTATTTTTCATAAACTAACTGCTGAGAAGTGTGATTCTGGTCTATTTTTGATGCCTTGCACGTGATTCTCCTGTTGGCTCTCAGGAGGTACCATATCACTTTTTTTTTTTTTACCCCCAGTGTCTGGCAATTCTGTGATTCTATATGTTTTAGATTTTACTTTTTATTTGATGGGTTCAGTATGGAGTATTTTGGATTCAGCATGAAGTATTTGTATTATTTTCTCCTCTCTCAATTTTACTGCTTCAGCCCCTATTAGTCAACAGTATATGAAAGACTGACCTAATTTCGTTACGTTTCTTCTTTTTTTCCTTTTCTTCTTCTTAAGATTTTTCTCAACTTTATCTTCCAACCCTTTTGTTGGGTTTTATTTTCACTTCTGATATTTTTCATTAAAAGCACACTTGTTTGAGTATCTTTTTTTACTGCATCTTGGTTTTCCTGTCATAAATTTTCATCATTATAAATATTATAGAATTTTGTTTTTGTTTTGTTTTGTGGTTATTTTTTTTTGGGGGGGGTGATACCTGGCAGTGTTCAGGGTTTACTCCTGGCTCCATTCTCAGGGGTCACTCCTGGTAGGGCTTGGGATGCCATGTGGGGTGCTGAGAATGAAATTCAGGACAGTCATATGTATGCAGGGAAAGCAACACCCTACTGCCATACTATCTTCCTGACCCCAGAACTTTTTAAAGCTTTCTTTATGTTTTACATTGTCTCAGGTTTTCCAGATTTCTTTTTCCTGTGTGTGTATATGTGGTGGGGCCAAGGGACACTGCGTGTGTGTGCGCATTGAGTGTGTGTGTGCGTGTGTGTTGATGGCTGTTCTGTGTGCTTGCTTTGTCATAATTGTTTCATGTCAGAATTTTTCCTGAAGTATTTATGGTCTTTGACTGCTTATGGTCTTTGCTTGGGAGTGAGACCCTATACAATGGTTAGAATTTCAGAAACAGGCCTTGCTAACTGGTGACCTCTTCATAAGATAAACAAACTCGTTGTCATTTATTGCATTGTTGCATCTTCACATGTCACGTGACTGGGTTAGTCTAGTTCCTTTTTTAGGAAAAGGCTCCTAGAGGCTCCTTGAAGGGTACTCTCCCGCTGTCTTGTCCAATCCGGGGAGGGCACTGTAGAGGCATCGCCAATAAGTGGCCATACTTGGTGCTCATCATCCTGGCTGGCTTCTATGCTGCAGCTCCTTGCCAGTCACTGTCACTGTCACTGTCATCCCATTGCTCATTGATTTGTTCGAGCGGGCACCAGTAATGTCTCCATTGTGAGACTTGTTACTGTTTTTGGCATATCAAATATGGGCTTGCCAGGCTCTGCCATGAGGGCAAGATACTCTTGGTAGCTTGCCAGACTCTCCGAGAGGGCCAAACAAATCGAACCCAGGTCAGCTGCGTGCAAGGCAAATGCCCTACCGCTGTGCTATCCAGTAACCAAGTCTTATTGTCCAGGGTAGATGAGAAGAGGGAGGAAAAGGTGAGTTTGATTTCTGACTGCATGAGCTTCTCAAAGGGTCTGAGTTCATTTTATATGGAATCCCTGTCACGTTGGGTTTGGGATTTTGCTCTGCACCTGCACCTCCAGAGGTACTGAGGACATTCGGCTCCTTTTGCCCGATGTTTACTCTTCTTTCTACAACATTAGAACTCCTGGGAAGCAGAGAAAACCTGAAGTTGTTATGTTTGTACACTCACTTCATATACTTCAGGGTTTTACTCAAATGTAAAACATTTTCAGTGTGTCTTTTGAAATTAGTTTGGAATAAGGTTGGTTTCTGTGGTTTAAAAATTAGACAGCAATAGAATCAGAACTTGAAGTAAATCAATACTTTATACTGTAGCATTTAATGTGGGAGGGCAAAAAAAGAGGATTGTACTGGAAGTTGGATTTGCTGGTAATTTTGATTTATTCAGGTTGTGGGTAGGCAAATGAAAAAGGAAAAAAATAGGACTGGATTTTTGATGCCCATCTGTTCATGCTTCAGAGACCTGGAAACTGATGTTTCAAATTTCCTGGTTTTACTTTCCTGGCTTATGCAGCTTTGAGAAAAGATGGAAGCTCTCAGTTAGAAAAATGAAGGAAGAAAATGGAAGACAAGGGAAAGTGAAAGATATATATATAAAAAAAGTACCATAGGAAACAAAAAATAGATAGGAGAAAGATATTTTTGATTTATAACATTGGTAATTTTTGTAATTAATGTGCCTCTAGGCATGAATACAAGTCTTTGATTAGTCTATAAATGAAAATAAGGTAGCACATTAAAATGCTTGCCATAAATGAATGGCTAAAGAGTAACTTATAAAGATAGCAAGAAAAATACATCTTTAAAAAGTGAGTCTCTGGTTTATAAAGTAGGCTAAACCTTGAAAGAGCCATTAAATGCAACTAGAGATTTTAGAATGCTAAATCTCTTTATTAACTCTAACAACATAATAGGAATAATCTTCATTTTTTATCTGCATTTAAAAAAACAGCAGTTATAGGGCTTCTGTTGTGCTGTAAATAACATGAAAAACAACTCTGCAAGTTAGAAATATTTTCTTTCATTAGTTTGTCATTGGTTTACAATATTAATGAATTTCAGGGGGTTTGTTTTATACATCAGTGAAATTATCACCATTCCTTCCAAGAGTTCCTGAGCATCACTGCCATTAACGGGCCCTACCCATTCCTCCCACACCTGCCATTTATTTATGCATGATGACCATGATCATTTTCACTGTGTCTGGGAGTTGCTCTTACTAGCTTTTTCCAGTTCTTTTGTCTCATTTATTCATTTTCTATATATGAGTAAAACCATTCAATAATTTTCACCTTTTTAAGTTCTGCACTTAGCATAAGCATTGCAGTATTTTGTCCCATATTACACAATTTCATCTTCCTTAATGGCAGAGTAGTGCCTTACTGGGTATATCTACCACAGCTTCTTTTTGTCAGTCACCTCTTCATTGGCATTTAGGTTGATTTCATTAGGTTTGGGCTGTTGCAAACAATGAAGCCATTAACTTAAATTTGTACATAATACATTTGAATTCCTGTTTTTGTATCCTTTGGATACCTAAAGAAATACTTAGTGTTATTATTATTTATCTCCATTTGACAGATGAGCTGTCTCATCCTTGGATGAAAGATTTCTTCCAGTGTCGTGTAATAACTGGCAGAACCCTCAATTTGAAACCAATTTTTAGAGCCTTGCTTGGCCCAGTTTGCCATTCTGTCCCTTAATAAAAATTGTAAGATGATATCTATTATAGATTTCATTAGATGTTTGACTCTCAGTGAACTCTGTCTTAGGAAGATTAAATGAATTAAATCACAATATTTTTAGGGAAAAAAATCATATCTTAAAACTCTCTTCTTTTAGGACTGCGGGGCTAGTGCAGAGGTTATGATGCTGGCCTTGCATGCCGCCATCTCTGTTCTATCCCCATTACCACTTAGGGCTCCTGAGCACAACCAGGATTCAATCCCTCAGCACCAAGCTAGGCGAAAACCCTGAGCACAGCTACTGTTGTCCCCAAACCAAACCAAAGCAAAGCTTCTACTCTCTTAAATGTATTTTTGTTTTTTAAAATGTGGTATTGTCACTCAGCAATAAGATCTAGGAACAATTTCTCTTACCCAACTCCTTTTTTTTTAAAATTTTATTGAATCACCGTGAGATAGTTACAAGCTTTCATGTTTGGGTTACAATCACACAATGATCAAACACCCATCCCTCCACCAGTGCACATTCCCCACCACCAACATCCTCAGTATACCCCTCATTTTCCACCCTCCCCCTGTGTCCATAGCCAACTCCTTTTTTAAAATCAGTTTTGATGGTCAGATCTCTCTCTTCCGCAGTATCTTCTTTATATCAACATGAAGATAGAAAAGAGCCTTTTAGTCTGTTGTTTTCCTAATAACGTATTGGTGAAATTTAATCTCTCCTTTTGCCTTTTCTCCATAAGTGTCCAGTCAGATTAGTCATCTCTGTGTGCATATTGTAGACTGGGTGGTTGGAACAGCAGAGATTGATTTTCTCACAGTCTGGAAGTTCGTGATCAGGGTGCCAGTAGGGTCTGTTCTGAGGAGGACTGGCTTCCTGGCTTGCAGATGGCGGCCGTCTGGCAGTGTCCTCACATGTGGTGTGGGAAGAAAGAGGAGAGCAGAGGAGAGGAGAGGAGAGAAGAGAGAGAGCCTAGAAGTGATCACTTCCTTTTCTTTCAAGGGCAGAGTCCTGCTGGATTAGGGCCTAATCCTTAAGGCATCATTTTATTCTACTTAACCTCTGATAAATGCTGTCTCCAGATATGGTCACCTTTTAGGTTAGAACATTAGCATATGGATTTTGAGAGAATACAAGTCAGTAACCCCAACATGATGACATTGTGCTCTGAGAGAAACTCTCCAGTAAGAAACTCTGTCCCAGGGAATTTCTGGGTTTTCTTTGGAGAAAAGGAAGTGATCATTCTTAATACATTTGCCCATTGTGCTTTTAGCCTAATAGACAATGATTATTATTTTTTTCATTCCTAGAATAGGACACAATTAATGGTAATCGTATAGTTTCTATAGGTGCTTTAGTTAATGCCATGGAAGAGATGGGATTCACAGAAAACTAAAAACATATACTTGCTAACAAGGCAGTCCTTCCAAATCAGCTTTCTGAGTTTATGTACACGTGAAATATGTACTACCTTTTGAAACATAGTGTACTTTGGTTTCAGGGATATGGGTGAAGTGGTAGAGCACATGCCTTGTATGGATGAGGTTTTTAATTTGTTTCTCTGAAATGGCCTGGGCTCAAAGAATGCAAAAACAACAAAAAGGCATCACTATCATTCTATATTTTTGAACAATTTAATTTTTATATTGTAAATTAAATTAAGTAAATTGAATTTACAGAGATTTACGCACTGGAGCAATAGCACAGCGGGTAGGGCATTTGCCTTGTATGCGGCCAACCTAGGTTCAATTCCTCCATCACTCTTGGAGAGCCCCTTAAGCCACTGAGAGTATCCCGCCTGCACAGCAGAGCCTGGCAAGCTCCCCGTGGCATATTCAATATGTCAAAAACAGTAACAACAAGTCTCACAATGGAGATGTTACTGGTGCCTGCTCAAGCGAATCGATGAACAATGGGATGACAATGCTACAATGCTGCAATGCAAAATTTACAGAAACTTGTGAAACTTTGTTTCTGGGGGATTTTTGTGAGGAGACACAGTAGTGCTCAGGGTCTACTCAACTCAGTCCTTAGAGATCACACTTGATGGTACTCAGGGGTACCTTGTGGTATTGGGGATCAAACCCCAATGTACTATATGCAAAACATTCACTGCAGCCAATTGAAATAATTTCAAATTCTGCTTCTGAGTCATTAACTAAACAAAGATGAATAAATGATATGATTTAATTTAAAAGTTAGATCAAGGACCGGAAAGATAGTACAGTGGATAAGGCACTTGCTTTGCACACAGCTGACTTAGGTTCAATCACCAGCATCCCGTATGGTCTCCCTAACCTGCCAAGAGTAATTCCTGAATGCATTACCAGGAATAAGCCCTGAGCATTGCCCTGTGTAGCCCTAAAACAAAAGTGGAAAAAGAAAAAGATCAATTTAGCAGTGGAATTAGTAAGCAGAGTTTAAAGGTGGTAACATAGTTTTCAGGGCTTAGAGACCAATAAGTAAGTGTGAAATCTTTCTACATATGTACATGCACGTGTACATGCACTCACATGCATGCACACACACACACAAACATAACACACAAACAAAAAAAAGTATTGTAAACATAACCACTTGGGCATAGAAAGAGCTAAATATTTGTTTGTTTGTTTGTTTTTAGGTCACACCCGGCTATGCACAAGGGTCACTCCTGGCTCTGCACTCAGGAATTATCCCTGGCAGTGGTCAGGGGACCATATGGGATGCTGGGAATTGAACTCGGGTTGGCCATGTGCAAGGCAAAAGCCCTACCCACTGTGCTATTGCTGCAGCCCCAAGAGCTTAAATGTTTGTTAAACGAGTATTTCTTGAGTGATCCACACAATGACACAGTAAATACTAAGAAATATATTTCTTTAGAGAATATTTCCTTTGTTTATATTGTTAAGTATCAGTGTTGAAGGAGCCAAAGATGGCATTCTCTCTACTCCTTTTTACATCATGAGTGGCATATGTTATCTCTTATTCCTCAAGAAATGTTCATAACCAAATATCCTAGTTAATGATTAGGAAATAAGCTTCAGAATAAATTGAGTATCTGAATAAGTTCACAAACATAGGAAACACCAATGCAATTCTCTGTTCCAGTGCAGGCCGGAGTCTCTTCTGTATATTATCTCTCTCCTGAAACATCACATGTGTTAGAGAGATTTCTCTCTACCTGCTCTGGTGAAGAGAGAAAGGCTTTGTCATGGGCTTATTATAGAAGCTGAAATTTTACCTCTGATGATTGGTTTCTTTGTGACATTGCTCTTTTGAAGGGCATGAAGTATGAAATACATGAAGTATGAAAGTTAGTTAATGTATAAAAATAAAAAGAAAAGGCGCGGGCAAGTGAAGGGACGCCTCACCGCACCGAGCCAGGCACAGAGCCTAGGGCAGCAGCCGTCTCTCCCGCCACCCGAGTTCGGCAGCCTCCAGCCGCTTCCCCCACCCCGGGGAGGTTGATGGCGAAGATGTGGCAGGCAAAGGAAGGAACGGAGCCAAGATGGTTGGTCTCACTTGCAGTTTATTCCAGTCTTCCCTCTATACACTCTGCGTCCTCTCTACACCTTTTCCCCTCTATACACTTTCCGCCCCCTCACCTTCTCTCTGAACCCCTTTTATTGATCATGGCCCTCCCAAAGGGCGCAATACATTGACATCACCAAAAGCACCAAAAGATCTTACAGGAAGAACATTGAGGCAACATAATTCTCTTGTATCTGCAGGCCCTTAATCTAGGACCCCCCCCCCCCCCCCCCCCCCAAAGAAGATACAAAAGCAAAACCAAAGCCTTCTTTGGGCTGAAAGCACTCGGATTTACATCCCAAAGACCAGGCTGGGCTGCATCAAGAAATCTACAATGTCAAATCAAGCCTGGCTAGCACCTTAGATCTGCGGGGTCAAAGATCAGCTAGGTTTCTGTGACAAAAGGTTTCTGTGACAAAACTCCAGAAGGCAGCTGGAAAAGGGGAAATATTCCAACAAGTTAAATACCTTGTTATTTTTAGATAATTTAAGATTGACTTCCAATAAGACTAACACTAGAGAACTGGGCATGATTTACTGTTGGATTCAACAGTACTGGGGAATAGTTGTAGTCAAGGATTAGGAAGTACATAGTGTGTTGTGTCAGGAACAGAGCCCCAGGGCACTCTGAAAGAAGGATAAACATCTTAGGAAATTCACCACCACTGAACAGAGAGTGTAAAATGGAGATAGTAAAATGAAGATTTCTCTTGGCAAATACTCTACAGTTTGGCCAAACTGCCTCATTACTGTAGTAAACCTTGTATGGACTGGAGAGTTCTTGTTCTTCAAGAACATGTTACTCCTTTGGGGGTGGGGGGATAATCTTTTTTGGGAGGACCATGAGAATTCAGCACACATGTGTCTATAGAGATAGCCCTGGATTTGACAGATATTTGTTCTAAAAATATGCAGGATAGCTCTTCTTATTTTCATGTGCTCATAAGGACCTTAAAGTTTTGGAATTATGTGATTGTACTGTAAAAAGAGATTTTGTGAAATTGTGTAAGGCAAAATGCTCCTACAAGGAGGAAGTTAAATTAGCAATGTATATAATCTAAAACACGTTGACAGTAAGGGGTGGAAACTAAGGCATAATTATTTAAATTAGATTATACTGATCATGTATTAGATATTGGCAAAGAGGGACATATAAGCAAGTTTTAGTAAGATATTTAGAACATGCTAGTTTTTCAAAAATGATTCTTCAAAGTATGGTCACTGTCACTGTCATCCCGTTGCTCATCGATTCGCTCAAGTGGGCACCAGTAATGTCTCCATTGTGAGACTTGTTTTTACTATTTTTGGCATATCGAATATGTTTAGAAATTGTTTAGAAATGCTATGGGTAGCTTGCCAGGCTCTGCCATGCAGGTGAGATACTCTCAGTAGCTTGTCGGCTCTCTGAGAGGGGTGGAAGAATCAAACCCAGGTTGGCTGCATGCAAGGTGAATGCGCTACCCACTGTTGGGAAATAAAAATAAAAAGAAAAGTCCTAGAGATATAATGCAGTAACTTAATGCCTACCTCCTTAGAACAGAGGTCACATACCTGAATGTAGGGGTCATGAAAAATTTATTTTAAGATAAATTGTGTTCTGTTATTGATGTTTGATTTGCATACTAATTTTATATTTCTGAGGAAAAAATAGGGTATAAAGGGCTCACAGGGGCTGGAGCGATAGCACACTGGTTAGGGCTTTTGCCTTGCACGTGGCTGACCCGGGTTCGATCTCTGGCATCCCATATGGTCCCTCAAGCACCGTCAGGAGTAATTCCTGAGTGCAAAGCCAGGAGTAACCCCTGAGGATCGCTGGGTGTGACCAAAAAGCAAAAGAAAAGGGGGGGTGCTCACAAATGGAAAAAGTTTAAGCAGCTTGGGTCAAGAACTCCACCTAGTAAGCATATGGTCTGGAGTTCAAATCTCCTGGACTGGAGACATAGCGCAGTAGGAAAGGTAATGGCCTTGCACACAGCCAACTCCGGTTGGATCCCTGGCATGAAATGTAGCCCCCTATGCACCACCAGGAATGATTCCTGAGCAGAGTTAGGAATAAGCCCTGAGCATTGCTGGATCTTCTGCCTGTCATCCTCAAAGCCCCAAGAAATTAATTAAGATAAAACATTTTAGATGGAATAGGGTCATGGGAACACAAATGTTTTTCCTCATGAAAAACATATATCCCAACTATGTAAAGGGCAGCCTTGGCTGGAGAGATCAATCAATGGGCTGACCCCGTGCTTCGCTTGCAGGGAGGCCATGTTCAGTGCGTGGCAGCAAAACGTCCTCCAGTGAACGGAGCCAGGAGTAACCCCTCTGCACCATTAGGTGAGGCTCAATAAAACAAAATAAATACATAAATCATCATCATCATCATCATCATCATCATCATCATCATCTCGTTGATCGTTGATTTCTTGAGTGGTCTCAGTAATGTCTCCATTTGTCCTAGCCCTGAGATTTTAGGAGCCTCTCTTTACTCGTCCTTCTCAAGGATGCTGCATTGGAGGCTCTTTCAGGGTCAGGGGAATGAGACCCATCATTTTATTGGTTTTGGCATATGAACACACCATGGGGAGTTTGCGAGGCTCTCCCATGCGGGCAGGAAACTCGGTAGCTTGCCAGGTTCTCCCAGAGGTAGAAGTAGGCTATAAGATGTCACGCGGCCAAGAGCTTGGTTTTAAGTTTCTGGATGTTTGCCATTGGTGGGATTACATGGCACCGGGGGCAGTCCCTGGTTGTGACCACCTAGCTACTGGAAAATGGGAAATCTGGATGGAAGAGGCCCAGTCCTGATTTGAGCAGGCTTGAAGGTCTCAGCCCCAGCTCCCGCACACCTGGGTTCCTCTGCCAGTACCTTCATGCGTGAGGCTCATCCAAATGTGTGGAGAGGGGCCTTGAGTATGGCTGTGGCTAGGCTCCAGAGGTCTTTGGCCATGGGAGCTCTGCTCCAGGCGGGGAGGGATGCTGGAGCCCACCCCCTCCAAGGGACCCTGGGGAAGACAGCCAGGTGCACGGGCAAGAGACTCTCTGCATTACTCTCTTCCTACATAAATAAAGAATAGACACTATAAAATGATGGTACTTTTTTAGTGGGAACGAAGTTGGAGCGTTTCTCTTTGACTGCCTTAAAAAAAGATGCTATCTCTAACAAGTGTGTCATCACTGAAACCAACGTAATTAAGGAGGCCAGTCTGATAACCCACACGTTGACTTCCCATCTTAACGTGCATTTCTCGGGTGACTAAGTGGGGTTTGCTTATTCATTTTTAACTGCAACTGGTTTCAGTGGCTTTTATTTTCTTAGCTTGTCACCAAATAGTAGCTGTGTAGATCAGACATAGCGCTCCTGCCCAGTAACCTCTCATAGGCTATCAGTGGTTCATGTTGGCTTTGAATGTTTTCACCAGGGAAGACAAAGTTTGGTTCAAGCACAGACCATGGAACATGTGAGCACGACGGCATGTCCAGCCACAGTGGTGTCAGATGGATGACAGTTCTCCTCCCAAAATATCTCTGTGTTGTGCAGTGAATTGTGATGCATGTGGATCATGATTGGCTCATCAGTGATTTGTCTTTGTCCAAATAATATTCTGCCCAGAGTTTTTTATTGAAAACACCTTTGTAAAAATGTGCTGTCTACCACATGAATATTATCCTGTAGCCATCTACAATTAAGAAGAGCAGTTACCCTTTAACCAACTACCACATCTAAGTCTTTCTTTTTAATGCTGTGTCCAACAGCTAGTTTTAGCTTTGATGGATTACGTTGCTTGTGACTCCTTTGTTCAGTAAATATGGTGTGACAAGGAGTATGGGGTGAGATTATACACCTGAGGATATTTGATCATGATTTTTACTTCTATACTTTATAGATCTGTATAAATCTGCTTACCATGTAAGTAATGCATTGGACACAATGTAGGATGCCATGATTTTTTAAATTATCTTTGATATTTGCTTATTTGGCTAAATTCTATAAATGTTGATTTTGTAATTAATTTCTAACACATTGTTTAGAAATAGTGAATATTTTTTGCCATAAATCACTCTAGGACTTACATCAGTAAAGTATCTCATCTTCCCAGTCAGTTTTGGAAAAGTTACTTATCTTTGGTTTCTTTTGATTCCCTTTCTCTCTGATTTTTAAATGGTTTTTATCCATGAATGTACTGAACTTGTAATAAAATCAAGTGATTTTCTCCTTCCCCATATTAGCCTTAAATTATGTCTTTTTCTGGATCTAATTTTCACCAGTTTCTTGATTTCTTTTAATTTGAATGTTATAGTTTAGGTAATAGAGTTACAATAATATTCATGTTTCTGGTATTGGTGTACAAAGTTATTGAATGCCTCCATTACTAAAGAACTTAATGCTCTTGCACAATCCTATATCACATCTAGTCCAACATTTCTTTCCCCAACTATCCCCACCACGTTATTTGCTGGTTAACTGTTACCGTTTTAGAGTGTACCATTACCTCCCTTAGCACTACTGTATGCTCACATCCTTTACTTATACTATGATCTTACCTCCCAGCACCCTGTTTGTTCTCTGTTCTGCACCACCAAATCTGGAACTCTAATCTGTATTCTAGTATCTGAAGTTTATTTTTTATCGCGCTCATCCTTAATCAGGGAAGAGCCTGGCAAGCACCTGTGGCATATTCAGTATGCCAAATACAGTGACAGTAACAGGTCTCATTTCCCTGAACCTGAAAAGAGCCTCCAATCGTTGGGAAAAATGAGTAAGGAGAGGCTGCTAAAATCTCAGGACTCGGATGAATGGAGACATTACTGGCACCTGCTCAAGTAAATCGATGAACAGCGGGATGACAGTGATACAGTGATACAGTGATCATCCTTAATCTTGATTGTTTCTCTGTCTACCACAGATGATTGAGATATTCTCTACTTGACCCCTTGCCTCTGGTTTAATTTACTCAACATGATACTCCCCAATTCCATATAAATTGCCAAATTACATGACTTTTATTTTCCTACTAGTTCCATAGTATTCCATTGTCAATATTTAAACAAATATATCAAAAAATTTTGTATAGTCATCTGTTGTTAGATATTTGGGCTATTTCCTGGCTTTTTAATTAAGAGCTTTCCTGAAAAGATACGCATTCATTTCCAATTAATGAGTTTTCATTTGGAGAGCAGATACTTAGGAGTGTGATTACTGGGTCAAATAAGAGTTCCATTCTTACTTTTTTGAGATATCTCTATATTGTTTGCCAAAGAGGGAGAGCTAGGTGACATTTCCACCAGCACTGAATGAGAGTTCCCCTTTTCACCACATCACCACCAATATTTGTTTTCAGGGGTTTTTTGATATATGCTAGTCTCACTGGTGTAAAGTGGTTTTTGCTCTGATTTGTGTTTCCCTGATACCAAGTAACAATGAGTAATTTTTGCATATGCTTATTGCCCTGTCTTCTATGGGAGTGTCTTTGCCCCTTCTTGGGGTTTAAATAATGTCTTCAAGAGTCCCTTTGGCTGATTGTTACTTCTCAAGTTTCCTCTTATTGTGGGGAGGGAAGAAAGACTTATTCTATTAAGTGTTAGATTTGGGAAACAATCAGCACAACATTTCTACCACCATGGTTGGTACTCAGTTACTGTTTACTGAGTGAAAAAGAATGACTGTGTGTACACATTTTTATTTATCACTTGTCATCCCATTATTAATCGATTTGCTCAAGCGGGCACCAGTAAAGTCTTCATTCATCCCTGTCGTGTGCTAGTGTAGCCCAATGGTGTCTGCTCGCTCCAGGAACCCGAAGAGCACCAAACTGTTTGTTCAGGGTCTTAATGAAGAAGTCCAGCCATCTCGTAGGTGGGCGACCAGGTGTTCTTTTGACGTCCCGTGGAATCCAGTCGGTAACGGCTCTAGTCCTGCGGTCGTCTCTAAATCACATGACGTGTCTGGCCCATCTGCTTTGGGAGTGTTGCAGTGGACAAATGTTTAACTTTAACCCCACATTTCCCAGACTTGTTTTCTCACAAAATCTTCTCTCATACAACACCCCCACATGTCCCATAGAACCAGTATTGCACAAAACAAACCCTGTGCAAGTCCATTCTGAAGGGCACTCCCCGGGGAATGTGCTGTTCTCCATCCCCCCAGATCTGGGCTTGGGAGATGGACTGAGAGCGGGCGGTTCTGTCTTCATATTGGTTCTGAATGACTGTCAGTAATTTTTGACGTGCTCCCTTTCTTCATTCAAACTTGAGAAGATTATTTGATCATATAATTAGCATCATTATTTTTTATGTGCTTTGGAAGACAGGCTATTGATAATCACTGCCTTGTGTTCCCTTATCTGTGGCTATTTAGTTTTGAGTTTCTCTAGACTTATTATATGAAATGCTCTTTGCTGAAATCTCTCAAAACTACTGTAAGCTGTGAACTCCACTGTGACTTATATTTCAGAATAATGTTCTGTTCCGTAATACTTGTCCTAAGTTGACTTGATTTTACTTTTCATCCTGCCTTCCTCTTGACTATTACTTTATTGGTTATATCAGTCATGGAGGGATTTTTTTTCCCCGGCTGTCACCTCCAAACCTCTCCATGAGTGATTCATGCACAGAGCCAGGAATAAGCCCTGACCACAGCCGGTGTATCCCAATATCCACCCTATCCCCAGACCACCCCCCAAAAAAAATCTAACTTCTCATCTTCAGCAGGTATAAGATAAAGTGCGTGGTTCATGGAACATTTTCTTCCCTTACTATCAATCTTTGTTTCCTAAAACATTGGGTTTTTTTTCCCTGACTTATCTGTGTGAATGAGGTATTTGATCTTTCCTAGAGATCCAATTCTAGGCCTATGTGTTCGGAAGTGCATGGGGAAGCAATGAAATCTAGGTCTGGAAGGTTTTTTTTCCAACTGTGTTTTTAAGCCCTGTCCAGTACAGTATTGGGCTTTCTGACAGTACCATCGGACCCATATTGGAAAACATAGGTGGGAAGGTACAAGATGCTTTTCAAAGAAGAGGAAACCAGGGGAGGCTCAACTTCTATTTCAAACTTTGGCTAGGGGTTGGGCCAAAAACTGGGCCAGGGGTCTCACGGGGAATCACAGACTAGAAATGATTGCTGTGATCAGAATATCTCTAAACATAAATGCAGGTTCTAAAGAGCTTCTGAGAGATTTGGAAAATGGGAAAGATTTTCTGTAAGGTAGGTCGTAGCTTTTTTTTTTTTTGTAAGAAAAATCAGAGGATTATTAAGTTTCAAACATGGTATATGCTCTAAAAGGCAGCTTACTGTTTTTCTTCACCTCTTTCCTTTCTTTTACTCTTTACCTTCGTACTTTTTCTCTTCTCATTAGCACCTCCACCAGAGTTGAAGCTGGTAAAAGAAAGGAAGTGTTCAGACATGTGCCTATTTGCATAGCTAGTGCATTGAGTTAATGCCAAGACAGCTCAAATATTCTGTCCAGTTCTATAGAAAAGCCAGTTTCACCCCATCAGTAAGGTATTATTTTCTTTTTTAGCATAGAACGGCTTATTGCCAAGCTTCCCTTAACTGTACATTACAAATAACGTCTGATTAAGAATGTTCTGGATGGGTTAATTAGTGTGGTGACTATTATTAAGCAAACTGCTTGTTAGTATTATGCCTATTTGATCTTGGTATTGATGTGAAGTAATTGACCATAGAGCTACATTTAGAAAAGCTAGAATAAAGTTTTTGATTTCTATTATGGCAATAAATTGTTTATATTAAACATGTCTATGAAAATATGAGTTTCCTGACACAGAGTATCAGAATAGACTCTGTGTGGGATGGTAGATGGGGATTGTTATGTTTGTTTTGTTTTTTAGAGGTATTAACACATTTGTCCAGCTTGCTTCAAGACCAGCTCTGCTAGCACCAAATCACAAAATATATATATACACCTATTTCAGCTTACTAGTACAGAGTATATGAAAACTAAAGTGATGTTAACTTCTCTTGTTTAAAGCACTGTTTTTTTTTTCAGATGTAGCTAATTGCTTAAATATTTCTTTGGGTTACAATCACTGTATATAAATAGGCTATTAAAGAAAAATATGAGAATATATTGTAAATAAGGAAAGTAGCTCTTCTTTCAAGTACTGGAATTTTATCATTTTATTTATTGGTATTTTGTCTAGTTCTGTTATTAGGTGTTTCTAGCTATAGCATTTCCATGGGGAATTCATTCTATGAGCTAATAAGTTACACCATCAGGTCAGGGAGTTTTCCTCAAAATTCAGCTTAAATTTTCCCATCCTTAATTTCATCTCATTACTCCTAGTTATACCCCTTGTACCAAGCTAAATCATTATTCTCATTCCTTGGAGACTCCTATTATGTACTCTCCGTCATCACTTAGCCAGACTGCTTATACTTAGCTCCTTAAATCTGTCCTCATAAATCACTTCTTCCATTGCTTTAATCATTATTATTGCTTTTCTAAAAACTCTCTAATTTTTAAATACATATAGTTATCCAGTGCCCCAAATAAAATCAGCAATCACGCAGAATTTTCTCTTCTTCTTAGTGGGCACCATTCGTGCCTTGGGGATTGTTCACCAGGGACCGAACCCAGGCCTCCGACATGCAAAGTCCATGCTACAGTTCCCTAGGCCCCACCCATATTCTATCCACACATATTGTCCTTCCTTGTACAACATAAACCCCCTCCAAAGTGAGAGCAGTTTTCTTGGTCAAGGCAGCACATGCTCCCTTGTGAAATTTGCAACTATTTAAATTGAGTGTTTTTCATATGCCCTATTATATGCAGTTTATTTGATTTTTTTTCAATTTCATGAGATTACTAAACTAAATTTTTGGTGAGATCCATTTTTTTATTCTGCATCTTTCTATGTGCCTACTCACTACTCTCAAATGAGTCATCCACAATCTGAGCTAGCACTGGATTCTGTTCACCACGAGACGGCATAGTAGAAGTACTGAGTAAAGCAGGCAAAGCACCTTGCCCACAGCCAAATCCCAGTCAGTTCCCAAGTCCCATTGTTTACAATCTTTTAGCCAATCTCTTGTCTCTTTGAATTTGCAATGTTGCTCACACATGGCTAATATCAATGGATTCTTTTTTTTTTAATTTTTTATTGAGTCACCATGTGGAAAGTTACAAAGTTTTCAGGTTTAAATCTCAGTTATACAATGCTCAAATACCCATCCCTTCACCAGTGCTCATATTCCACCACCAAGAATCCCAGTATAGCTCCACCCCACCCCGTCACACCCCTAACCCCCCCACGCCTCTAGCCCCCCCCCTAAGCCCCCCCCCCCGCCTGTGTAACTAATAAATTTCACTTTACTTTCACTTTGATTGCATACAATATTTCAACAAAACTCACTATTATTGTTTGGAGAGTCTCTCCCCTAAAGTCAGACCTGCTGAAAAGGAAGCATTAGATAATTTGTTTTCCATTGCTGAGGATGAAGAGGTATGAGGTCGAGTGACCACACTTATCGGCCTCTCAGTTTTGGGTTTCTGTAATTTAGTATTTTAGTAACTAAGTCCAGAGAGATACCTGCCAGAAGTTGCATAGTTGCCAACTTGTACTTCTCAGTTACATTATATTCCACATATGAGTGCAATCTTTCTATGTCTGTCTCTTTCTTTCTGACTCATTTCACTCAACATGATACTTTCCATGTTGATCCATTTATATGCAAATTTCATGACTTCATGTTTTCTGACAGCTACATAGTATTCCATTGTGTAGATGTACCAGAGTTTCTTTAACCAGTCATCTGTTTTGGGGCACTCTGGTTTTTTCCAGATTCTGGCTATTGTAAACAGTGCTGCAATGGATTCTATGAGTTAGGTGGGTCATGATACTATTTTCTAAAATGAAGATACGTGGCTTCAATAACCATTGATTATTGTGTTTGTTTGCTTTTATTGTGAATCCTTTGTACACTCAGTTTGAAATTTTGTTGAGATCTTCTTTAAGTTCGTCTGATATTCTTTATCTGACATAAACAAATAGATTTCCTCACTTGCTTTATTAGTGTTTCCTGGGTACGTAGAGATGTTCCTTTGCTTACCATTTGCTCCATTTATTTAGAAGAAGGTGAAAATGTTATCATTGTATTTTTTTTCTTTTGTGGTGGTCAATGAGGTGTTTTCTTTTTGGGTCACACCCAGCGATGCACAGGGGTCATCCTGGCTCTGCGCTCAGGAATTACCCCTGGCAGTGTTCAGGGGAACACATGGGATGCTGAGAATCAAACCCAAGTTGGCCGCGTGCAAGGCAAATGCCCTACCCGCCGTGCTATCACTCTGGCCCCGATCAATGAGAATTTTAAAAAATTGATTTTAGTTCCTTAGTTCCACAATGTTTGAATAGTTTCAGAAAGTTTGTTAGTTTTCTCAATAATTTTAGACATGAGATCTGAAACTGTGTCCAAGTTTTCTTGCAATAAAAATTAAGTATTGGGCTGGAAAAATAGCAGAGGGTAAGGTGCTTGCCTTGCATATGGCCAACCTGGGTTCCAGTCCCCCGAGTCCCACCAGGAGTAATTCCTAAGTGCAAAGCCAGGAGCAACCCCTGTGCATCGCCAAGTGTGGTCCAAAAAAACAAAGAACAAAGAAGCAAAAAAATTAGTGTTGGGCTATAGAGAGTTGAATGGGCTGAGTGCATGCTTTGCATGTAGGAGACCACGCTTGAATCCCTGGCATCACGTGATTGCCTGGAGTATATATAGGAGAGCCCATCAGACACTGAGCCAGAAGTAGTTCATGAGAACCAACAGGTGAAGCCCCAAAACCAAAATAATAGATGAGTAACTAAAACTTAAGTATTATTAGGGCACACCTTTGGGAGTTGAACCATTCTTTGTGCTTTATCTTTTTATGTACAGGCATCTGCTCATTACTTGGGAAAGGATTCTTACATATCCAGGCAATTTTTCTCAAGAGACTGGTGAAGCAAGCATAGATGCTTCCCACTCCACCCTATACACACACACACACACACAAACACAAACCAAACACATAGACACACACGTGTTGATTCCAGAATATACACAACAATACTCTGAACCAGATTCTGTTCCAGCTTTGTGGAACTGCCCCCTGGTCTGTTCCATAGTCCTGCTCGCCAGGCTTGCCTCCTACAGCCCTGCCCTCAGCCCTTCACCAGTGACTCTTCTCATCTTTTAAACTCTATTTTCACCTGCGCCACCTCACTTGAAGTAGATTCTCACCAAACGTTTGGGAGATTCACCTTACAATCCATACCTGCCACTTAGATCTGTTTTCTTCAACTTTGTTTTGGCTCTTTTTCCCTAGACTTTATAGCAAAACTAGGATTATTTTCTTTATTATCACAACAGAGCCTGGCAGGCTCCCCGTGGCATATTCCATATGCCAAAAATAGTAACAACAAGGCTCACAATGGAGACATTACTGGTGCCCGCTCGAGCAAATCAATGAGCAACGGGATGACAGTGATACCGTGATCCCTATTTCCATTTATTTATTTATTACCCCTACTTCCCCTCCATGCTGTAAGTCTTATATTTTCATATTATGTTGCTGGTTTGGGTATTGGGGGGGGCCTAAAAAATTGAATTACTGTGAAATGCAGGTAAAGTTGTTTATGACTGGTCTCCAATCATATAATGTCCCAATACATATAATGTTCCTTCGCCAGTGTACATTCCCCACTACCAGCGTCCTCAGTTCCCCTCCCGCCCCCAGCCTGCCTCTCTGGCAAATACTTTTCTCTCCCCTCCCTCCCCTCTCATCTTCTCTCTCGCATTTTCTACTTCCATCTGAGGAGAATTTTCTTTATCTTCTCTTCAGTAGAAAATCTCCCCAAGCAAATACCCCTAAGAGCCTGAGACCATGAAAAAGAAAATTAGCTCTCGCCTTTCTCTCCTTCCCCCTCGCTCTGCCTGTCTGTCTGTCTCTCTGGCCCTCACTCTGCTCCCTCTCCTGGCCCTCCACAGACTCGCCTGGGAGCAGCCAGTGCTCTGCATTGCAAGCAGGCCAAAGGCTCCTTATTGTTCCGGTACCCTCACACCTCACACTGTTTTACACCCTGTTTTACACAGTTTTAAGGTCTCTTAATTCTTTTTTATACCTCCTTTTGGGGCTCTTAATTCAGTTCAGTAGTGTCATATTACTCTCTCAAAATATGCTCTTTTCTTCCAAACGTCCTTATTGCTCTCATTCCATGCTTATTTCTCCTTCTCTCTCTCTCTCCAACCCAGGTGCTCTCCACTTCTGCTCTTAGCAATCCAAGGGAGGGGCCAAATCACAGAATGGGGGGCCCCGGGAAAGCACGAGGTTGTCTGACCCACTCTACCTCTGTAGACGTCACATCCAAGAACTTGGCTCCGGCCTCTCTGAGTTGAATATTATTCCCAGAAGAGTCCATGTGTGTCCTTCCCCCTTTCCGTTGATTGTGCTGTTCTCTCATCCCAGAGCGCCTCCCTCTCTGCCTTTCAAAATCCTTCAGCTAACACCTTTTTTAAACCGTTACTGATCCCAAACTCAGAATTTATCTCTAGATCTCATTGTTAAAAGTTGAAATGCCCATTAGGTATATGCTGTGTTCCACCATCAGTGAGTTGGTTTTTCTTGTCCATCTCCCCCTTTTTCTGTTCAGAAGTCCTGATGGTCACCCTTGAAGATAGTAAGCTCCTTAACGTCATCCTTTATTGTTACTGGTACCAGTAAGGAACAGATACTGAACTCTGGGTCTGGAGCGATAGCACAGCAGGTGGGGAGTTTGCCTTCCATGCCGCTGCCCTGGGTTTGATTCCCAGTATCCCATATGGTCCCCCAAGCACCGCCAGGAGTGATTCCTAAGTGCATGAGCCAGGAGTAATCCCTGTGCATAGCCAGTGTGACCCAAAAAAAAACCCCAAAAAACAAACCCAGATGTTGAACTCTGTATTACAAAGTGCCAGGGAAGGTAAGGGTGAAATGACATTCTAAAACATAAAAATCTAGGACGGGATGTAGCTATGCAGTAGAGCACTGACCTTGCCTGTGTGAGGTCCTGAGTTCAATCTCTTGACACCACAAAAAAAACATAAAACATAAAAATCTATTTCCGGGGGTCTAGATAGATAAATCAGGTAAGATGTCTGCCTTAACACAGCCAACTTGGGTTTGATCCCTGACACTGCAGATGGTCCCTGAGCACAGAGCCTGGAGTAAGCCCTTGAGCAAAGCTAGGTGTAATTCAAAACCCCACCTCCCAAAATTACCTAATTTTTAAAAGTCTATCTCAATAAACATTAGCAAAGTCAATGTAATAAAAGAGTAATTTAATTTTTAGAATTGTGTACAGATTGCAGAAATCAAAAAACTTATCTGAGCAGAAATGACCCATATTAATCAAGAAAGTTGAGTGAGCGTGGCTTGAAAATGAGCACATGATACACTGGTAACTGTATCATGCATAAAGGGACTTCAGAAAGAAGAGAGAAGAAAAATGTAATAAACCGTTTGTTTGTTTGTTTGTTTGTTTGTTTGTTATGTGTTGTGCACATTTTATAGCCACAAAAATTCTTTGGAAAGCATTCAAAGGCAGTCCATGCTAAACTTTTGAACTTTATCTTGATGGGTACTACTCTGCAGTTTTGCTAATTTTTTCTACGTTTTTTTCTCAATTTTATACATCATCATCATGCCCTTAGAGAAAGGTAAGGAGCGTGTTATGAGTACTGTTTTCATTACAATAGCATTGTCTTTCTTTTTGGAAATAGATTCCTGCCGAAGCACAAAGCAGCCCATTTTCAGAAGATGCTGAGCCTTAAAGGAAATGTGAGTGTTACTCCGTCCATGGCCCCCTTACAGCAGGAGCAGAAAAGTTCTGAGAATGTATTGAAGAATTTTATCTCAGAATCTGGGCCTTGTGATACTGCGCAACAGGAAAACCTGAGTAGCTCAGTAATGCAAGAGTCAGACTTGAAAACATGCGACTCAGCAAATAATGCAAGTTCTCATCAGAGGCAAGATAAACAAAATCTGACTCTTAATCCCTGTGACCTTTTGGGTGGAGTTGATGACCAGCAAAGACCATTGCATATTGTCTGGCCTCACAGATGGTAAGTTTCAGATATTCCAACTTTGTTGTAGAAATCACAATAGAAAATAGATTCTGATGATTGGCCTGGTAATTCGTTGTCACTGTAACTTTAGAATAATATCTTAAGGTGGTGCTACACTATATCTTTACATAAGTGATTTTCTCCTTAGATTAAACTTGAATCACAGAGCTCTCCTATCTCTTCAGATCACTTGTATCTTTTTGCCTTATACTAAAATTAGAATTATAGATAATTGTTTGCTCTGAGTTGCTCAAACAACAGTAGTGAGGCATGGCTGGGAAAGTAAATATTTTCCAAGAAATTTCAAAGTTTCAATGTGTAATAGAATTCTGTATTCGTGTGTGTGCTGCTGTTCCAACACTGTTTCTGATTACTAAAGCAGTATTGCAATTAAAAAAATTATTTCATGTTTACTAACTTCACCAGTTTCAACAAGGTGGCTTTATTTCCTTTGTCATAGTATAGGTCAGTACACTTGAAATGTTTCCCATCTCTCTGATGAGTCTGGCATTGTGCAAAGCAAAATACTTTCTAGCAGAATCTATTCTTAACAGAGGCAGACCAACTCCAGCATGTAATTGCACCAAATATAAACTCATAAACTTAACCCTGGCTCCAATAAATTAGGATTTAAAGAGGTAAAATGTCCTGATAATCTTCTGGTATTAGACATGAACATTTTAATCTAGTTTTTATTCCTCCCAGTTAGTTAATCTGCATGTGGCCTGATTAGACTGCACTTCCCCCACAGATTATGGTCTCTTTATTGCAGTGATGCTGGGATGATCATTAGGTCTGATTTTCTGAGAGCAACTGTTTGCAGGTGAAGTAATAAGCACATCATACTGGCCAGGCAAAGCGCCTTTGCTGAGGATTTGACGTCCAGCACGTTAGAACTCCAGAAGCCCTCCCAGTTGATCGTTAGCATCTGGTAACTAAAGGGATTTTCATCTGACTCCAAATGTATGAACATAAAATTTAGGGTTTAAAAGTTGGTGTGGCAGGTATTTTTTTATTTGTCTATTTGACTTCAAATTTTGAACATTGTCTTTTTAAGAGAGTGACATTTAAAAAAAAGAAATGTTTTCATCGCTTCTAGGCCTTTTGGCTAAGATCAAGTGTGAAAAAAAATGTTTTCCTTAGAGTGGGATGATGTTCACTATTCTTTTATGCTGTTTTAAAATACAGTGGATGTGAATGAAATGAACCTGTATCAAGGTAAAATAGTGGTCATTATTTACTCCCGTCTGAATAGTTTTCCTTTTAGTCTGCTAATATTTACTAGGCTCCAAAATAGTACTTCTTGCAAGAAATCAGTTCGAAAAAAGTTTGGTTCTGGATTATCATAAAAATGGTAAATGAAATCTTTTGTAGACTCATGGAGAACAGCACACTGAAATGCAAGGGGGAAGGGCTAGCGAGAGAACCATGTTATAGACCACTTTGCACAAAATAAGACAGAGCAATGTTAATACAATTAACAATATTATATTGAATAATTCCCTCTTTTCCTTTGTATATTTTTGCTTTAATTTAATTTCATTGCCTAAAGTTAGTTGCTTAAAGAGATGCAACGTTATGTGTGTGCACATTCTTATTGTTAGAGCTAAATTATTTTTAATTTGGAGAAGAGGGGGAAAAAAAGCCGCATCAGCAAGAGTAAATGCCAAAATATAAAAGTAACACATTCATCCTTACGGGTAATATAGTAGAACATTGGAAACTTGGAGGTTGCCAGACACATAGCTAACATTAGGGCTAATTTTGAAAATCTAGCGTGCAGTCAATTTTACTGATGCCTGGGGACATACAAGGTAGAAGCTGACAAGAGAACTAATTTTGTTTGGGTTATTTACTGCTATGCATCATCCGCCGGTTCCCGCCTGACACACAGCTATATGAAGGGGAATATTATCACACACTAAAAATTTATGTTGACATTCGATATTTGTTCAATATGTCAGCAGTATTACTTTCATAATCAAAAGAGTAAGAAAAAGAGAAAAGAAAAGCACTTTATGCTCATATAGATATATCTTTTTAATAACAGTCTATAAGGTTAATATAGTTTACCTTTGAGAGTATACAATGAAATCAAGCAGGGTTAGGAGGGGAAATGACAGAACGCATCAACCCGAGCTGTTTGTTTGCCATTACCTAAGCGAGCCATGTCAGCTCTCTGGCCCGCGTCTGATAGCTATTTGTTGTACAGAGAGCACAGCATAAAAAAAAATATCAAACTCTTAATACTATTGTGTGCCCATAACCATCTGTCACTGCTAGCCTGGAGATGAGAGGAAGATTACGAGGAATAAGCACTGAGCCGCCGAGCATTGGTAAAGCCTTCGGGCAAAAAACTCTTGTGGGGACATCAAAGACATTCTAATTCCGAGGCAGTCAAGGATTACAGTGTGTAACCTGTGCTGACAACAGATAAATGACTGGCAATATTGTGCCAGAGCTGTTGGGTCCTGCATGGAGTACAGATGATGATGATGATGATGTTATCTTGCAGAATGGACTCTGCTGGGATAATTTTATGATAAAACACTTTTTTCAAATGCCACTGGGTCTAGGCAGCCATTTACTAGCTACAGGGGTAGCAATCAGTTTCTTCAAAATTTACTGTTCTAAGCCCATTAGAGTTCCAACGCAGCAAGGCTCTTCAATGAAAATCTGAAATGCCTATATTTTCTTTAGGAGAATATATGCAAATGTTGCGAGCTGAACTCCTACCCTTTAGTGGTAGATGCTTTATCATCTGATTTATGTAAATTCGCTCATAAAAATACAGTTTATTTTTAATTGGTGAATATGAATTAGAAAATTAAGATTCTGGTTCGGCATTCATCAAAATCTCCAGTTCCAAGCACACATTTATTTAGACCTCTGACCACCTGGGTAGAAATCGTGGAATTGACCGGTCAGTAAGAATTGTATCCTAGAGGCAGCCGTGGACTCTACTAGAAAATGACCAGCATTTGTTTCTTAATCAGTTCTCTCGGCTAGTGCCCCTACCATCCTTGTGCATCCTGGGATTATTATGAGCTCTTGAAAGCACCAGCTTGAAAGGGAGTCTTCTTTAGAGTAACATGCCAGAGCTCTTGGGTTTCTTGCCTGTTTGCCTTGGCCTTGTACATCCTGCAGAGAGGTATTTGGAACAGGAGAATGCATGGGTGATTGTTTCCCTGTAGACAAAGATAAAGAAAAAGTCGATGCTGGAGAGGGCAACGGAGTTCGGAGAGCCTGTCACTACCTTGCCTAACAAAACAAAAATAAAATCCTCCTCCCTATCATAAAAGAAAATATGCCCATGAACTCATGCAGCTGCGGTGGCCAACTCTAAAAATGAAGTGAGGCTGACCTCATTGTGTTAGCTCCACGCCGGGATCATGAATGGTCTAAAATATAGTGTTAGCCTCTCACATATCTTGTACTAAGTCAACCAAACGTAGAGCCTACTCTCTAGGATATGTATCAAAATCAAAAGTGACATTTTCTAGAAGATACATTCTGGCTTTAAATCTGTGTTAAAATGTCTGTGCATGAGAACAGGCCCTTAAATGCAATGCTTGCCCCTTCTCTTCATTCTTTCTGAATCTGAGCTTGTCAAGGATTATAGTGTGCAACCTCTGCTGACAGTAGATAAATAACTGACAGTATTTTAGCAGAGTTGGTGGGTTCTCTGCAGAGTAATTTGTTTTCTTCTTTCTACCCAGTCTTTAATGTTTTGTTATAAACATCTATAGCAAAGTGTGGTTAATAGAAATGACTTACAGAAGTTCGTTTGTTATTTTTTTTAATAGACTACAGTTTGCAATGCTTTTATTTTAACTATTTTTGATCCACATATTATGCAAATATAGTATTTTCCTAGGTTCAACCTTTATGTAAATGTTCACCTTACTGTAATGAGCACAAGAGACAGTGCTAAAGAGACAGAAAAAATCAAATTTATAAACATGGAAAGATAGAACTCTCATGGCTGAAGTTCCCTAAGTCTTTGATCTCAAGATTTCTTTATGATCTGAAAAATTATTGGGACTTGGGGCCAGAGTGAAAGTACAGTGGGTAAGGTGCTTGCCTTGCACACATCTTATCCAGATTCAATTCCTGGCACCCCATATGGTCCCCCGAGCACCACCAGGAGTGAAGCCAGCACCTAGAGCCAAGAGCATGTCCTGAACTCAGCTGGATGTGATCCAGAAACAAAACCAAACAACAAGTATTGGAACGCAGACCCTTTTGTTCATTGGGGTTATAGGTGTCAATAAATACTTTCCTCGAAATTCAAACTTAGGAAAAGTTTTAGAACCTAGATTCAATCATTTAAAAGTAATAAAGAACGAAGTACATGTCCTATAAATAACATAGATTTTGAATGACTATTTTTTAAAACAAAGATCAAGGAGAAAAGTAATATCATTTTTCTTTTTTGTGAAATCTGCAGTGTCTTTTTAATGAGAAAAGCATTGAGTTCTTTTCTCCGCTTTACTACTCAATGCTATTGCATATTCAGTATGTTGTTTTGGTCAAAGCTTATGAAGAAAATTCTACCTCTGAGAGAGAGAAAGAGAGAGAGAGACAGAGAGAGACAGAGAGACAGAGAGAGAGACAGAGAGAGAGCAGCACTGGCAAACAAGTTTTAATAGCCTACTCGGGTCATTATAGATATTTTTCTTTGATCCTACACTATGGGAGCTTTTTTCCCCTTTTATACAGAGAGGGAGGCAAGCAGTACTAAGGACTGACTCAGGAGCCACTGCTCACCCTACACGGACCTCATGACTCAAGAGCTGAGCAGAGACTTTGTGTTGCTTGGACCCAGTGGTACCTTAGTCAGCGATGGGTGCTGGAAGCCATTCAACCCTTTAACTATCTCCTGGCCTCTGACAAGAGGTTAGCCTAAAACTACTTGATGACTTTTCATACTTGCTGTTTAAGTGAATTTTGTGGCGTGTGGTAACTTGGAAAATATAGTGTCTCTAAAGTATGCTGACCTTCCAAAAATTGGCACAATTCATTATTTTGAACAATGTTGCTGTGACTATTGCCCCAGATACAGAGAACGTATCGATTATCGGGTGGTTGTCAAGGTCACGATGTAGATAGGCTTTTTTCCAAAATTCTAATTTTCAGTTTAAGAGCTTAACTTCACATGGCAACACACATCATCACTTGTTTTCCTGGAAGCAATAGGTCTGCACTCTTTGTATTTGAGAAAATGTCTGCCAAATGCCAAGCCTGACTAATCATGGTTTATGTATCAGTTTTAAATGTAATTTCTATTTTACGGAATGGGGGAAATTAATGTAATTAAGCTACATTAATTCACAATACACTCCAATTGACATGTTTTTCCCCCTCAGGACCTTATACACCTTGGTATGCAGGGACCTTTCTCTGTATCTCCAATTTTATCATACAGGATATTAAAAGATGTTTGTTGAAGAGATGAAATCTAATAATATTAGTGATTTCTACTGCTTCTTCAAGGACATTCTTCAGGGAAACTAACTTTTTATTTTATTTTTCTTTTGCTGAAATTCATTATTGTGAAAGATATAATGACTGCTTAGAGGTAGTGCCATTAACTTAAATCATGCTAAGACTTGATTCCAATGTGTATTTTTCCTATCAGGATAGATGTCAACACATTGGACTGGCAAATTACTTCACAATATTATTATGAAAATAGTTTAACTTTACATACTCCATGAAAGGGGCTTGAATACCCCCAGGATTTCACAGATGACCCTTTGAATAAAACTGTTAAATGAAACTAATAATGACATGGTTTAAAGTGTCTGTCATAATCAATTGAATTGCCTAATTTTTTTCTCCTCCTAGACTAAATGTTCTTGCCCTGAATGCTTGCATAAAAACATTAAAATTAGAATAGAACTGAAGAGATATGCAGCAGGTAATGCACTTGCCTTGCATGTAAAAACCTGAATTTGATTCCCAGCACCCCAGATAATCCTCTGAGCCCTGTCAGGAGTAGGCTGGAGCTCCACCAGATATGGCCCCCAAAGCAAGTCATGATAAAATAAATATTTAGATTTGGCAATTGATAGTACAGAAGTGTTTATTATATATAAATAAGAAAACTCTATCAGACCAAGCAGGATTTGTCTTGGTATGGAAGTTATATATAAGTAAAATATATACCTGAGGTATTTAAAGATATGACATATATTATTTAAAAAGTCTGTTCTCATCTTAATCTCCCTTATTATTACTCTATAAGTAGGTATTTACTGATCAAGAAAGATGAAGTGACGGGTCTGTGAGGCATGCTGAGAAGTTTGAGTTGTTTGAATAGCTCTAGCTGTAGGTTCCACCATGATCTCATCACTGGAATGTGACAAAATTGTCAGAGCTTTTGACTTAATGTGGAAGGCTTTTTATGAACTATATAATATTTGCAGTATTTTCCATAAAGTAATAATAAAGCAATTTAAGCAATGTTGGTAATTGTTAAGGGTAGACATCTGGAGAGGAAAAGTTTCGCAGCCTTTGAAATATAAAAACCTTCTTGAAACATATTTAGGTAAATTGTGAAATATCAAAAAAAATTGATACAGCGTATTTGTAAAAGTTTGTCCATTTATAACTGAAATGCAGTGAGTGATATAAAATAGAGAATTTTGCTTTATTAGTTGAGAATAAAAGTTTGTTTTTTTCGTTCTTTGACTGTGAGGTTTTTAAACTACAGCTTTGAAAACAAAAATTATCTGTGTTTGGAGAGGATGTGTGCTCGGTGATTTAGATGATGTGTTTTTCAGGCCAAGGTAAACTCTCTTGGTTTTCTCTTTGCCCAAATAACTTAGGATACTTTGGAGTAGATTGACCTAAATCTTTCAGGTCTTCCTTGTCTTCAGAATGTTTTTGGAGGACAATCTTTAGCTACCCAGTAGGATTCAAATAGAGTGACAAATCCCAGCATTTGAACACCAATGTTCTTTATTCTATTTCAGTATTCTATATGAGCCTGTTCTTTAAGAGGGAAGTAAGCCTCACAGAATAGTGGTTCTGGAAAACGTGGTCATGTGGTCTGACCATCTGCACACTCCATCAGAGATTCTTCAGCCCTGAAAGAATCCATCTCCCTTGTCTTGTCTCTAAAAGCTGTGATTCTTGCTTTATATCCATTTTAGAGCTAAATATCTATAATGTGAAAAATATCTAGCCTATAACTATTCGAAGCTAATTTTTTTATTGACTGGGAAAAGTGGCTAACTGTTCTTTGAAAGGGCTAATTTCATCAGTTTCATGTTTATCAATTGGACAATCCAAGTTCACATGCATAATAAGATTTTAATTGATCAGAGTCACTTTCAATTAAAGAATATTTTCTTCAGTTATATTTCTTAGCCTAATTTTCTTTGCTTATTTTTATCCTTAGATTTTTTTAAATAAATTTTAGGATTAAAAAAGTAATCTCTTTAAAATATTTACCTCTAATCTTTGAAAAGTTGTGATGAGATACATTGTTTAAAGTGCTGCACATTTTATCATATGAGAGTTTTTGTTTTATCTTCTTACATATAACAGCTATATCTATGGGAATCTCTGTCCTGCTATTTTTCATTAGTAAGGAAAGCAGTACAGGCAAACTCAAGACCAAAAAAAATTACTGAGCTATAGCACAGTGGGTAGGGCATTTGCCTTGCATGCAGCCGACCTGGGTTTGACTCCTCCATCCCTCTTGAAGAGACTGGCAAGCTACCGAGAGTATTCAATATGCCAAAAATAGTAACAAGTCTCACAATGGAGGTATTACTGGTGCCCGCTCGAGCAAATCAATGAACAACGGGGACAACAGTACTACAGTGCTACCAAAATTTCATTATAATTTTCAAACTTTCATTTACTAGCACCTTGCTGATTATTTTCCAAACAATTGAATTACATAAAATGAAACAGATTCAACATTTCATATTGCATTGCATTGTTTTTATCTTTCTAATATACCATGCTAGCAGAAAGAATTTCTACCTATAGGCATTATTATCTCGGTGTTATCTCATGCCTTAAGGTTCTTGTTAGTGAGGGTAAAAAAGTTCTCTAAATTTGACTCATTTCATAAAGTTAGTAATTGCTGTTAAAGATGCTGTTTGATAACAATATGCTTAATACAATTATCTTCAACCTTCACGTCTACCTTTTTTTTTTTTCTCTAACAACTCTTTTGGTCAAATCTATACACCACACTTCCTTAATACCAGAGGTCAAAGGTAGTAGAATTTGAAAGTAAATGATATTCAGATTGGAAATATGCATGGATACATTGATGCTGAAACTGGTAGATGGATGAATTTGTAGATAGACAGCCTTTTTCTTTGGAACATATTTATGTCATGATTGAGCATATTTGAATGAACTTTTACTTTCTAGTCACTAACCTTTTTCATGCCATTCCTGTTGATCTGAGAACACACTTACTCCCTTTTTCAGTATTAATGTCTCTCCTGTTTATCTTGATATACAGTGATTCTTGTCTGCTCGCATGTAATGATAGTAATTATCATTATATTTCTTTAGAGACACCGGGAATTTTCCACTTTCCACAGATATCAGTCCTGATTTCAGTTCCAGTAACATTTGAATTTCCCTAATTGTGAATTCTTTGCATCCAGCACACTATGCACCACACAAGTGTATTTAAGAAACAAAACAAAACAAAAACAAACAAACAAACAAAACCAGCACCTTCCACAGAATTGTCTAATCCTGCTCGATTCTTAGTTTAAGTGGTGTCATTGATTTTAGAGTTGAAGGTCCTCAATAAAAACAGAAAGTTTTCTTGCACAGATATTATTCAATAGCATATAGCTGAATTACCTGGCATGTGGGATGCTTACCTGATATTACTTAATATCAATATTGAGATATTATTGAGAGATACAGAGCAGATAAGGCACTTACTTTGCATGCAATCAACCCAGATTTCATCTCTGGCACTTGCATATGTCCCCTGAACTAAACATTCCCAGGAGTACTGGTCCCTGAGCACAGAGTCAGAAGTTTATATAAATATAAACATATATATAGAGAGAGAGAAAGGGAGAGAGATCAGGAAAATTTGCTATTCTGGAAAAAAAAAGATAATAGAAATGTAGAGATTTCAATTATGTGTCAGGTAGAGATGATCATGAAATCAGGATTATTATTTTTTTTGCAAAGGATCTCTTTTGTTTTGGGGGGTGTTGTTGATTATGAAAATAATTTATAGGAGTTATAGATCAAAATTATTTAGGATTTAGTGAAAATGAAATAATTCCTCTTAATAGGTGATAGCATAAAAAAAGTAAAAATAATGGAGTTCTGGTTGAAAGTAATGTCTTGATTATTACTGAAAAATAAACCCAGAAGGGGAAATCTTTATAGGCTGTTTTTTTCTCCTACCCCTCTGCCATAATCCAGGAGCATAAACTGATTTTCAAGCAACCCATAGAGATTACTTTCTCAACTCCTGGGGCATGTGACTCTGACTTTCCTAGGTTACCTAGATTATGGTTTACTGACCAGATTTTACTTTCTGCTTTTCTCTTTACACCAAAGAATTGCAGGAGAGAGTAGCAATAACTCTTATAAATTATGTAAGGTTTTTCTCTTTTCTGTCATCTTTATTGACTGTGCAACTAATTAGCTATTTCTGCACTAGTCAGGCTAACATCATTTGTTGGTTAAACAAAAGATGGGGAAATTTCCGAGAAGCACAAAGATCCAAAAGGTTTGAGATTTCTTCTTACCCAAATGTATACCTTATGCGTTTATCTCCTGTAATAATTTATCCTGATCTCAGTCAAAAGCATTTCTCTCTTTGCTGTCCTTTTTTATTAATTTAGATATGTTTCTAAGATGAGAAATGATGTTGTTTCTAATTATGGTTACATGTAGTTAATTTCCTTCTTTTCCCCCTTAGCTTGGTGTGAAAGGCAGTTTCCTCCAAAAGAGAGGTGGAAAGGGGAGCTGGTTACCGGGAGGGGAGAAGCCTGATAGAGCTGATCTTCCTGTTGCCTTAGCAACAGATTTATTTATTAGGGGTTGAAATGACATGAGTTAATATACCGCGTACCTGCTGATCGGCAAACTCCCTTATTTCAGCGGCAGTTGACAATTAAGTCCTGGACAGCTACAGCCAGGGGTTAATGTTCCTCATTAGGAGAACTAGGTCATTACTGGGAAATCAAGGCACTTAAGGCAGCATGGGTAAAATACAAAATTCAGCATCTAGAGGAGTGAGGCTTTTTTATGTTAATTAACCTTATTTCCTAGGTTTAAAAAAAATCTTCTATGCACATGACAGTGGATCAATTAATTGAAAAAGGAGCTAGTTTACTTTGCTCCTGAGTTGTCTTCATTTCCTTTGCAAGGATTTCATTATTTTATGGAAAATTCTTATGTCTATATGATGAGTAAAAAGGGTATTAAAATTAAGAAGGGAATCATCATGGAAATCAGCTTTACCACAAGGGAACGAGCAAATAAAAGCCTTGGAAATGAAAATAAATAAGCTTTGCTAATACCTCACCTAAGGAACAGAATATAAGCCCATCAGAGCTGGGAGATATTTAGAGGTGCTTCTTTGCTTCTTTATTAAGCAAGTTACATAGTTATTTGACCTTCAGAAACTGAAACTTTGGAAAAGTGATTACAAGTAGTTTGTAAACATTCTATTTGCAGAAAGCTGTATAGCAGTTCAACAAACAATAACTTTCCAGTTCATAATTGGCTTTTTTTTAATACCAATAAAATTAGATACATTAGTTGAAAGTTTTTATTAAAATGTCTGAGTGGGTGTTTTTTTCACTTGATAAGTTCATAAATAATGTATCGAGCCCTTTCTGAAAGCTTTGTTTTCTTATTTCTTTAAAGACCCTTTATGGTGAAAGAGGGGGTATTTACAGAGTAGAAAAAGATTTATTGCCCAGAATCCTATTTTATCTTCATTACTGTACTGCCTCCACTGAAGCCACTATTTCCAGTTCTGGTAACTTTCTCTGTGACAGAGAAGAAAGCAAAAGATTCTCTTGCCTCAATTCCCCTAAAATGCTGTGCCCTTGCAACATAACAATCAGATATTCTTTTATTCTTCTCCTTATGTGGATATTGTAAACTTCCCTTATTGATGTTAATATAATGATTAATTTCCAGAGATTTAGTTAAGAAATTTTTTCCATTGTCCCGTACCAAGAAGCTGTGTGTTCGGTAATTAATTGATCAGCACATGACAATCCAGTGTATATTTTCACCTCCTCCCCACAATCATTTCCTGTTGATATGTGAAACCAGCCCTTCACTTCTTTTGAAAGTACATTTCTAGTTAACCTCTCTCAGTATCATGAATACTGCTCCTTATTATCTAATTCATTATACAATTACTGTCTTAGATGACTTCTCCCAAGGTTGCTTTGGCCATAAAAGGATTTCTACTTTGAACTTATGCCTTAACTACCTCTGCTCACCTCACCTTGGTTTGAACAGTATTTTTTTAAGAAGAAATAGTTTCTCTAACATCATAATCACCACAGGAGGGGCAGATTTCTCTAATGGGGAGTTTGGAAGGGACTATTATCTTTTTCCCAAAGCTGTGCCCATTCTCTTGGAAGTAAAGTCATACCATCTTTTCCAGTGCCCATCCCAGTTTGGTGTGGCTACATGAAAAGATCTTTGCCATTTAATGTAAGCAAAAGTTCTGTGAGTCACTCTCAAGTCTGTTCTGTAAAGTGTCTCTCCTACAGGCCCCTGTGTTCTCTTTCACTTAAGGCAGGGCAGATTTGAAAATGTCTCTCCCTCCTTTGGCCTGGGGGTACCCTTGGCATCTGTCCATCACTCTTCTACTCTTACATGAACTGTACCTTTTTTTTTTAATCTGTGAGGTAGTCCCTTAATGAACACAGACAGCTCCTGTCAAAATCCAGACAAATGTGACTGTGGTTTGCCTGGATATTAGTAATAGGGATCAAAAGTAGTCAGGATATATTTATATGATTTTAGTCTAAGTGGAAATTTGTCACTTATTAAAGTCACTTATTAAAAATAAGAAAGTACAATTTACTAGGCTGGATTACATCTGAGAAGGAGAAGCTTTAAAACGTTGGCCTTTGGAAATATTAGGTTAGAAATATCTTTTAGTTATGCAAGTGAAGATTTCATTTGGAAGTGAGATGACTAAGTCTTCCATGAACAGGAGATAAGGAAGGGGAATCAGACAGATCAGTGAGGGGCTTCTCAGCATGGCTATGGATGTTCAATTCTTATGAAATACTTTATAATTATATTGGACTTTAGATCATGTGATTATAATTTAAGTGTTCACTTAAAAAATAACAATACTGATTCCATGGACATTGAGGTATAGCCGTGTTAAAATTTTAGCAAAGTGTTTTAAGTAGTAAGTACTGTACAAGTACTTTGTAAGCCCCAGCTATCTTCGTTACCCACCTTGTGTCATGAAGACAAGTGATCTACTATCTTTGGCTTTTGTCTTTGTAAGGTGAGAATAATATTAACTAGATTATAGGATTTGCCTACACCCGTGCCAGGCTGTCCATTGGGGTCCCTGGGGGGGTCGGGTTGAGTTTCCTTCCCTGCCCCAAGCAGAACCCCAGCAGCTGAAAACCTCCAGAACCCAGCCACAGCAATGCTCATGGCCGTTCTCCACATGCTCAGATGAGCCTCACCCATGAAGGAACCAACAGAGGAACCCAGGTGTGCAGGACCCATGGCTGAGATCTCCAAGCCTGCTCAGATCGGCCACCCAGATGCCCAGTTTTCCAATAGTTTGGCAGCCACACCCACAAACTGCTTTCAGTGCCATGTAATCTCATCAATGACCAAGATCCAGAGACTGTAAAACAAAGCTCCAGGAAGAGAGCGATGCAGAATCTTACACGGCAGAGCCTGGCAAGCTCCTCGTGGCATATTCGATATGCCAAAACAGTAACAATAATGGGTCTCATTCCCCTGACCCTGAACGTGACAGGGATGAATGGAGATGTTACTGGCACCCAATCGAGCAAATCGATGAGCAATGGGACACCAGTGATATAGTGACAGTGATACAGATTAGAGTAATACAGAGTATAATTACAGATTATTATTATCTATAATCTGGGTTTTAGAGGATGATTATACATAAGCAAATGACACAGTTCCTGGTAGATTATAAGTGCTTAATATACTTATTTGTAGTAGTAGTAAATAGTACAGAGTACTTCATTACTTCACATAGTCACATAGATTGTCACTATTGCCAATTCTCTTATTGGTTAAAATCAGTTTTTTTCTCAACTCTCCTAGACAAAAAAAAAATAAAGGAGCTAAATAAAGTCATCTTTTTTTGTCTTCATTTTCTGCCTACCCAAAACAAGTACATACTGTACAGAAAAATGGAATTAAGCTCCAGAGCAAACACTCAAAGGAGCGGCATCTGCCTTGTAAATGAAGTCTATAAGAGGCTACCAAATGTCCCTTCACATTTTTATGATTGTTAGGGTATTGCTAAACCTGGATGCAAAAATGTTTTTTGAGACTCTTAACATCAAGAATCCGCACTGTCAATACTACAAATTATTTCCGTTTTGTGTGTGTGTGTGTGTGTGTGTGTTTTACAAGATGGCTGCCATAAACCATTCTTCAAGAATAGCAATGCTGTTTTAGAAGTTACATTCTTCTAAAGATATCCTTTGGTTAAAAAAAGCATATTCTACCTACATAACTGTCCCATTCAAGCACTTTCTTTAGAACAGCTTTAATGGGACATAATTTATATATTATAAAATTCACCCATTTAAAATATTCAATTCAATCATTTTAAGTAAATTTTGAGTTGTATGACCATCTGTGTAATCCAGGCTCAGAACATTCCTAGCACCCCAGAAAATATTTTTCTGCCTTTTTGCAGTCAATCCCTTCTTTCACCTACATCCCAGGAAACCTCATTAATCTGCTTGTTCTCTCTACTCTGCCTTCCATACACATGGAATCATGTTAATACGTGGTCTTTGCACCTGATTTCTTTCACTTAAAAGGTTCTTTGGATATGTCCCTGTTGTGGCATCTATCGGTTGTCTGTTCTTTCTAATGTTGAACAATGTCCCACATTTTGTTTATCGATTTTTCATTTGATATACATTAAATTCCTTCCATTTCTTTTTACTATTGCGAATGGGCTTCTTGGATATTTGCATAGATTTTTTTTTATGGACATAGTTTTTTTTATATATATATATATATTTCCTGGGTAGATTCCTAGAGTGGAATTCTTATATTGTTTTAACTTTGT
Organism: Sorex araneus; assembly: GCF_027595985.1. Taxonomy (NCBI): domain Eukaryota; kingdom Metazoa; phylum Chordata; class Mammalia; order Eulipotyphla; family Soricidae; genus Sorex; species Sorex araneus. Next base: position 212,272,314 of record NC_073302.1, read on the forward strand.
AAGGACCAAGAAGATAAGGGGCTGTGTGGGGGCAGACCCTCAGATACTGATGGCGGGGATTGGATGGAGGGGATCTACTTGAGGGTGTGGTATTAGAATGCTCTGTGCATGAAGCCCTAATATTAATAGCATTGTAAATCACAGTGACAAAATTTTCTTTAAAAGTTTAGAAGGAGAAAGAAGATCACTTTGAAGAACAATACCTAGTTACTCTCCCTACTTAGATTTCTCTATTCATTTTTAAATGGTATTTAGCTTCTTCTAAAGTCAGCCACTGTACTAACTACTAAAATACAGGCAACTCTCAATGAAGCACTGGAATCAAAATGAAATACAGTCTAGACATTTGAAATCTCCTCATTATCCATAAGCCTAAAGTTAGGCATTCTTTCAAGTGTCTTCAGTGGAAAATCTGTGATTTTAATGGGCCTATTGTCCTGAACACATGCCAAATGACTCTGGGATAGGTAGCACTAAGGAATCTAAAAGAGAAAAGAGTAAACTTGTGTTTTTACAAACCTCAGTCCACAAAGGGAGATGCATGTATAATGTCTGCATATATTTCTTGCTTTCCTGCCATTTTCTAAAAGATACTATATCTAAACTCAAATGCTTGCTTTTTCTCCCTTAAACCACTTTTGTGTTGCTTAAATGCTACATTTATGTCCTTCACATTTGGTTCCAAATGACTATCTTGTTTAACTCCTTTTTACTTTAACTCTCTATTAGTTTCCTACAGATACTATAATAAAATGCCGTGGACCTGACAGTTTAAAACAACAAAAATATATTCTCTCATGGTTTGGGAGATCAGAAGGCTGAATTCAGGATCATGGACTGAAATCAAGATGTCAGGCAGTTTCCGCAGAAGGTTTAGTGAAAAATCATTTCTTATCTCTTCCAGCTTCTGATGACTACTCGCAATCCTAGTTTTCAGTTGCATTTTTCCATTCTCTGTCCCTGGGGTCACATTGCCTTCTTCTCTTTTATCTGCATCAACCCCCCTTTGATGTCCCCCATTAGGAGGCATATGATTGCATTTATGGCCTACTCAGATATTGTAGGATAACTCACCCTGTCTCAAAATCCTTGGCTTAATTATTGCTAAATCCTTTCTTACCATATTATGTAATATTCACAGGTTTCTAGGATTATGATGTGGAAATATTTGAATGGGTCACTCATTCACCTATCTACATATCTGTCAGTATGAAACACCTCATTCATTCATTCATTCATTCATTCATTAATTCACTCAGTTTTCACTTCTTAAGCATGTCCTTTATGCTCAATAGTCAATTAGCATTCAGGATATAACTATGAAGGGAAAGAAGTCGTTCTTCCAATCCTTACCTATTTGAAGTTTACATTAGACATTTATCAAATAAAATATATTTGTGATAGATCTTAAGAAAGAGAAATGAAAAAACAGAATGATATGAAAAAAATTTGTTTATTGTCTTTAAGGGATAGAGAAAAGTACAGATGTGGAGGTCTTCAAAAGCAGCTGTATATCTTCCATATGTAAATAATTACTATTCTTGGTGTGTTTTAAATTTTATATTTATACTAGTCTCACCCATGAAGGAACCAGCAGAAAGACCCGGGTATGCAGAACCTGGGGCTGAAATCTCCAAGCCTGCTTGGATAAGGACTGGGCCTCCTCCCCCTAGGTCCCCGGTTTTCCAGTAGCTTGGCAGCCACACCCACAAACTGCCTCTGGTGCTGTGTAATCTCATCAAAGGTCAAGATTCAGAGACTATAAAACAAAACTCCAGGAAGAGAGCGATGCAGAATCTTGCACGGCAGAGCCTGGCAAGCTTCCTTTGGCATATCAGTAGGCCAAAAACAGTAACAATGATGGGCCACATTCCCTTGGCCCTGAATGCAACAGGGACGAATGAGACGTTTCTGGCACCTGCTCCAGCAAATTGATGAACAACGGGATGACTGATATAGTGATACTAGTATGGAACTTTAATACTGGGAATTTTATTTATTTATTTATTTTGCTTTTTGGGTCACACCCGGCGATGCACAGGGGTTACTCCTGGCTCTGCACTCAGGAATTACCACTGGCCGTGCTCAGGGGACCATATGGGATGCTGGGATTTGAACCCGGGTCGGCTGTGTGCAAGGCAAACGCCCTACCTGCTGTGCTATCTCTCCAGCCCCAATACTGGGAATTTTAGAATACAAACTTTCCCATGTATTTACCTCTTCCTTTGCTTACTATTTCTTACTATAATTGAGATTTTTCCTTCACCATAAAGTACATCCTTAAGAATTGCTTTTAAGGACTGGAGATATAAATCAGTGGTAGAGCACTTTCAGTAAGAGGCCCTGAATTCAATACCCAGTATTGCAAAAATAATAATAATAATGTTAATAAGAAAGAGTTGCATTTTTTTCATTTCAATTCTTTTTTTTTAAATTTTTTTATTGAGTCACCATGTGGAAAGTTACAAAGTTTTCAGGTTTAAATCTCAGTTATACAATGCTAGAATACCCATCCCTTTACCAGTGCACATATTCCACCACCAAGAATCCCAGTATAGCTCCACCCCGCACCCCCACACCCCTAACCCCCCCACGCCCCTAGCCCCCCCACCCTTAGCCCCCCGCCCGTGTAACTAATAAATTTCACTTTACTTTCACTTTGATTGCATTCAATATTTCAACAAAACTCACTATTATTGTTTGGAGAGTCTCTCCCCTAAAGTCAGACCTGCTGAAAAGGAAGCATTAGATAATTTGTTTTCCAGTTGTTTTTAGTGAGAGTGTTGGCGACAAACTCATAAAAATACCTTCATGTTTGTTTTTTGAAGATACTATTTTTGAGCGCACTGTTACTTCCCTTAGCACTACTGTATGCTCACATCCTTTACTTATACTCCCATCTTACCTCCCAGCACCCTATTTGTTCCCTGTTCTGTACCACCAAATCTGGAACTCTAATCTGTATTCTAGTATCTGAAGTTTATTTTTTATCGCGCTCATCCTTAATCACGGGAGAGCCTGGCAAGCTCCTGTGGCGTATTCAATATGCCAAATACAGTGACAGTAACAGGTCTCATTTCCCTGAACCTGAAAAGAGCCTCCAATCGTTTGGAAAAACAAGTAAGGAGAGTCTGCTAAAATTTCAGGACTGGGATGAATGGAGACATTGCTGGCACCCACTCAAGTAAATCGATGAACAACAGGATGACAGTGATACAGTGATTTCTGAGCATAAAATTCACAGTTGAGTTCAACTGCTAGCATTCGCTGTTGTGCCTGTAATCCTTAACTCTGGGAAGTTCTTATCAATGATTTTCTCAGCTATTGTTTCTTCACTGTTTTTCCACTCAGACGGAACCTTGCATTCAGACAGATAGCGTATGAAGAGTCGAGCCAGTATATTGATGAGTACTGGCGGCAGATTCTTCAGGTGTTCGGGTCTGACCTTGTCCAGACCAGGTGCTGTACGTGTCTTTACCAATGAAACGGCCTGTCGGATTTCAGAAGGGAGAATGTTGGGAACGACATATCCATCCTGCGAAGTTTGGTATGTGGGCAGATGGACATGGCTGTCAAAGAGATCTGAGTAGAAGTCGTGAATAATCCTCTCCGTTGCCTTTCTGGAAGATGTGATAGATCCATCGGGATGTCAGAGGGCAGTCATCTTGGTCTTGGAGTTGGTGAAGGATAGGCGAGCATTGTGAATACTTTTCCCGGCTTCTGCTGCACTGGTCAACACTGCTGCTCTTCTCTCTTTGAGGTCTTCCTTTATCCCATATCTGCACAGCTTTGTGAGCTCGGACGTTAGCTGTGGTTGCCTGAGGCTCATACCAAACCATGTTGATGAATGAGCTCAAGAGTTTCTGAAGACAGGCGTCTGTTTGTGGCTTTCTCACTCTCGGCATTCTTCACACAGACATGGAGGTGCTGAGCCAGTAGGACCGTTCTGTTGTACAAGAAGGGAGACATCCACAACATCGGCAACTATCACCCAGTCTGCCTGCTGTCTGTCGTCTACAAGTTGTTCACTCATGTCATCCTGAATAGAAGAGGCAGAACACCAGATGAAGGACAACCATGCGAGCAAGCCAAGTTTTGAAGGGGATTCAGCACAATAGACTATATCTACACAGTGACCAAACTCATTGAAGTTTCGTAAGAGTTCAAGATGCCACTCTGTCTAGCGTTCATCAACCTAAAGAAGTCCTTCGATTCTGTTGAGACTGAGGCGGTCATCAAAGCCCTGGCCAAACAGGGTGTTCAAACTCAGTATATCAAAATCCTCCAAGAGCTGTATTGTGGATTCACCACCAGGATCTCACCATTCTACAGGGAAGTGATCATTGATGTAAAGAGCGGGGTGTGGCAGGGTGATACCATTTCACTGAAACTCTTCAGTGCCGCCCTTGAGAACATCATGCAACGATTGGAATGGGAAGGAATGGGAGTGAAGATAGAAGGTCAGCAATTATACCACCTCCGCTTCGCTGATGACATCATTCTCATAACACCAAACATTAACCAAGCAGCACGAATGCTGGCCGACTTTGACCATGAATGTGGAAAGGTCGGATTGCAGCTGAATCTCAATAAGACAATGTTCATGAAAAACGTACTGGTCCCTGAAGCTCCATTTGCTCTCAATGGAACAAACATCTCTGAATGCAGCAGCTATGTGTACTTGGGTCAAGAAATCAACATGAGGAACGATTTAGTGCCAGAACTGCGCAGGAGGAAGAGAGCAGCGTGGAATGCATTCAAGAGTGTCGAAGAAGTGGTTAAAAGGACGAAGAACCTCCGACTCTGGGCACGTCTTTTCGATTCCACCGTTTTTCCTGCACTAACATATGCCTCAGAGACCTGGGCCCTACGCAAACAGGATGAGAATGCTATTAGGGTATCCCATAGAGGAATTGAAAGAGCTATGCTAGGAATATCATGTCTCACTCAAGTGAGAGAAGGAATCCAGAGTTCTGACCTCCGTCGACGGTCAAAAATCAGGGATGCTTTCTCGTTTGCCAAGGTGTCAAAAATCAGATGGGCTGGTCATGTAATGCGATTCAGAGATGACCGCTGGACTAGAGCTGTTACCAACTGGATTCCATGGGACGTCAGAAGACCTCATGGCTGCCTACCAACTAGATGGTCAGATTTCTTTGTCAAATCTCTGAATCAATGATTTGAGGCTCTTTCTGTTCCTAGAGCAAGCAGATATCATTGGGCTGCACTAGCACGAGACAGGGACAAATGGAGATGTTACTGGTGCCCACTCTAGCAAATTGAAGATACGGGACTACAAGTGATACAAGTGATTGCTCCTTCACAGTTTCCTTCTTGTTCTTTAGTGATTCCACTGATTTTTACATTGTTCCTCTTGAACTCATCCCATAGTCCTCTAATAAGCTGTTCATTTCTTTTCAGACTATTTTCCACCTGCTGCTGTTTCATGAGAGTTGCCTCCTTCTCGCCTTGGAGCTCATCGATCTTTTGCACAGCTTCTGTTATTCTGCTGTTCAGAGTTTTGTTGACTTTTCTCTGTCACCTACAGTGTTCTTCATTTCTGTCATTTCTGACTATATCTTTTTCATTTTGACTCATGAGTTCTTGTCCTTTGCTGATTACCTGTACTATTGTTTCTCTGAACTCATTGAACATCATCATCATAGTGTCATTAAAGAGACTGTGTGAGGGTTTTCTGCGGTTGTTTATGTCTCCTATGAAACTATTTTAACTCGTTAAGTTTGATAGGTTTCTATGTGTTTTCCCCATTCGTTTTCTAGTGTTTTTATATTACTGGGGTGAGTTTTTGTAGGTACTCACCTGAAAGGTGGTGAGAGAGATTAGCTCGAGGTTGATTTCTGTCTTCTCTATCCTACAGGATGACAAAAAGAGTACCTGTGAGCAGCATTTAAATTGAGTAGATTTATCATGCACATAAATGCTTGCATGCTTCAGGAGCTGCAGTTCTGGCCTTTAGTATGAGCGAAGTCAGGTGCCCAGGTTGCAGGGACTCATCTGGGAGGGTGTGACTCTCCTCCCAGTGGAGCCCTGCCCTCCTGTTTAGAATAGGCCCAATGATGTCAGCCAGAGGAGACTCTTCCCACCCCCACCCTGGGATGGTGGAGCAGCAAGCAGAAGTGTGCAACGACTTGAAGGAAACAAACAAGAAGGTGCTGTGGGGTGAACCTTTAATATGATGCAGTCACGTGTGGAGGCTACTCAGACCCAGTCAGGAGCAATGGTCTCTTCTTCCCATTGGAGCACAGCCTCAGGATCAGAACAGGCCCAGTGACGTCGGCCAGAGGCAATAATGGGGTAGCAAGCAGAAGGACAGCTCTTTTTTTTTTTTAATGTAGCACAATAGACAGGGCATTTGTCTTGCACGTGACCAACCTGGGTTCGATTCCTCCGTCCCTCACAGAGAGCCTGGCAAGTTACCGAGAGTATCCGCCTGCACAGCAGAGCCTGGCAAGCTACCCATGATGTATTCGATATGACAAAAACAGTAACAAGAAGTCTCACAATGGAGACGTTACTGGTGCGGGCTCGAGCAAATCGATGAACAACAGGACGACAGTGCTACAGTGAATGTCAGAGTACTGCCATGTAGTCATCCATTTATTAAGCTGACTGAAGTGGGCATGAGCTTCACATTACTTTTTTTTACATTTTTAACTGAATATTCATGAGATAGATCATTACAAAGCCGTTCATAATTGGGTTTCAGTCATACAATGATCTAGCACCCGTTTCTCCATCAATTTCCCACCACCATCCGCTAGTCCCTCCATCCCCTACCCCCAGCCTCCCTCTGTGGGAGGCACTTTCCTGCTTGCTCTCTCTCTCCTTTTCCTTTCGTACATTATGGTTTGCAATACAGGTGCTAAGAGGTCATGGTGTTTATTCAGGGCATTCATTATCTTTATCAGGAAGGTAAGGCTGAAGCAGCTTTTTAATTGGGTGGCAGCCTTGGGGTGTGGATGTGACTACTGAGGCTTCCAGAAGTACAGGGAGGTAGGGCGAGGTAGCCCATCCTTACCCCGAGAAAGCCTGGAGATTTCAGTCACAAAATCCACATGCCTGAATTTTCAGCAGATTATGTTTTGGTGAGGTTAGTCCTGAGATGCTGGAGTCAGGCTGAGGATATGAGAGCAAGCGGCTGCCAGGGGCTTTGCTTGGGTGGACACCAGATCTGCTCCCCTCCAGTTTACCCCTATCTGTTCAGTATGCGGAGGTCCAAGAATAACCGCAGCTTTTAATCTCTTTCATGATTTATCTATGGGTCTCTGAAGCAAGGCCAGTAGTAGGGTCAGCTCATTTTTAATACTTTCTTGCACTTTACATATTTAGTCTCTTGTTTCATCAACAATTTCAGACAAACCTCTCACATTCACAGTTGGCAATTGCAGTATCCAAAAGCATTGTGGGTCTGCAGCTTCTTTTTTTTTCCCTTTGGTTCTGATACCTTGCTTTCTTTGTGTTTCTTATTTTTTGACAGTGACCATGACACTTAATTACTTTGAACTTTATAAAATGCAGTTCTTTAAAATTTTTTAGAGGGAATGAATGTTTACCTCCATGGCTGCTTGAGGAAGCTACTAGTCCAGCACTACTTCAAGCTAAACCTCAGGGAAGGTTGTGTGTTAGACCACTGGAGGGACTGGATGTCAGAATTCAGGCTCATCTGAGTACTGATATGAGATAAGAAAATTTCAGGGGATTTTACAAATCTGTCGCAATAACATGCCTCTTCATAATACAGATTCTATTCGCTCCATCTTACTGCCGCCCCGTGTTCCTGGTTCTAGTCACTTCTAATATAAACCTGGACAACTGTAGTATCCTTACCGTAATATCTTTTCTGCCTTAGCACCCTCCAGTCCATGGTTAGAATAAACGTCTGGATACAATACCTTCCTCACATCGCTTAATTCATAGTCTGTTTCTTGCTTTCACTATGGTTTCTGTGGGTTCCACACTGGTACCCATTAAAATGAGCAGGTTTATTTAAATTTGATTTGTAATCAAGAACACCCTTTCCCTCCACATTTCTCTTAAACCAGAATTTCTGAACTCCTGAGAATGGGGATCTTGCATCATTTTTTAGTGGGGACAAGGGAGGTTGTACCATACGTACCCTGCAGTGCTCATGGACTTATCCTTAGCCCTGTACTCAGAGTTCACTCCTGGTGGTGCTCAGAGAACCTTAGGTGAGGCCAAAGATTTAAGTGAGGGTCATGGCTTCCTTCAGTAAGGCAAGTGCTTTACCTCCCCTAAACTGTCATCCTGACCCCTCCACCCCGCTTCAATTTTTATTTTCAGCATTTGTACACCATGGTCTACGATGCTATTAGGAATAGAGTTTTATGCATAAAATACTCCAGTACTGAACATACTACCAGAGCCCCTCCAACAGTCACCCTAGGTACCCTCCCAAACCACCCCATCTTTTTATCAAGTTTATTTTTGTGTCTAATTATTATAGCTTGGGACATGTGTTTATAAATGACATTGACTGTTACGGTTTTGATATTTACTTTAGACTTCATGTATGTAGACTTAAGTGTCCAAGGCCCTTCCTGGATCAGTGTCCCTGAGTTACTACCAGGCTGCCTCCTCTCCCCACATTCATTCCTTTTTTTTGACATTCTTGTCTCTGTAATGCGCCAACTTTTTAAGCATCCCTGTTAATTCTAATGGATATTCAGGTTGCAGAACTACTAATATGAAAAAAATTATATTAAACAATTGCCTTAACTTAGCAATTCAGACCTCATAGGTCATCTTCTTGAACCCTGACTCACATTAGAAAATACCCAACCTTAAAGGGATTCTGATTCAATTGTTCAGAGATGGAATCTCACTCTTAAGAACCACTGCCCTAGTACCTCAAAGTCACGGACTTCTATAACCAACTAGTCACATAAATGTGTGGAAAAGAAATTGTGGTGAATAGGAGAGAACCACAACTCCATCAGAGACAGGCAGCTGTGACCATCACCATTTTTTTTCTTTTTGGGTCACACCCAGCGATGCTCAGGGGTTACTCCTGGCTCTGCACTCAGGAATTACTCATGGCAGTTATCATTGATTCCTTACTATGATAGAATGTGTAAATTCACATAAATAGAATTCTCTGTGGTGATAATAAAGCTATTATAAATAAAATAATAAAATAATAATTTTAAAGATCAAAATGTTTAGTGACATAAAGCATCATTGAAATTTCCTTAAAAAGTTCCGCTAAAGACAAATAGGTGCCCTGGTTTATATAAAATGATACAGCATGGCAGAAAGTGCTCATTTCCAAATGATTACTTCCTCCGTTTATCAATTCCCAATGTCAGAGAGAGCTGACTGGGTTCTTGGGTGATGGCAAAAGGATAGCGGAGGAAAGAGGACACTTTCTTGTCTTACATTGGTTCATGAAAGGAACAGAACACAGCAAAAACACAGAGTTGGAAAGGAAGCAAGAAAAAGATACCCTCTAAATTCTGCCTGGAGAGGTGCATCTAACACACACACACACACACCCTTTTTTTTTTTCAAGGACTCTTAGGGTTTAACTGGAAAAGTAATATTGTTTTATGCTGGAGAGTAGAACTCCATCGCTGAAGCTGTGTCTCATCTTCAGTATGCACAAAGGTGATGGTCAGGGGCTGGCGCAATAGCACAGTGGGTAGGGCGTTTGCCTTGCACACAGCTGACCCAGGTTCGATTCCTCTCCCTCTCGGAGAGCTCAGCAAGCTACCAAAAGTATCTCGCCCGCATGACAGAGCCTGGCAAGCTCCCCGTGGCATATCCAATAATGCCAAAAACGGTAACAACAAGTCTCACAATGGAAACGTTACTGGTGCTCACTTGAGCAAATCCATGAACAACGGAATGACTGTGCTACAGTGCTACAATAACAAACTAGGAGTTCTTAATATGTAGCTTATTTCAATATGTATGGATGAATAAGCACTAAGTCTGAATATATGGTAATTATGGCAGATAAAGTAAATGAGAAGGGTAAGGAAGAATGAAATAAATTATCTCAAAATCTAATTGGGCAACATATGACTCAGTAGGAATTTCTTAAGTAAAATAACAGTAAAAACAAGCCTCATTCCTTCTTTAACCTAAAATGTTTATGTGTAAGGTATTTATTTTAAAACATATTGGAATAATGTTACCCTTTCAGATGAAAGAACTTATATTTGGAACTTAGCATAAGGATCGTGTTAAATGAACTTAAAGTATAGTACTAAGTACAAGAAATCCAAGATGTACCATTCACTCGTTCATTTATTTACACATTCAACAGGTGTTTACATGAGGCAAGGAAGTTGGCTCCTTTAGTGCCCACATATGCCAGTTTGTACTGTCTGAGCACAGACTTCGGCAGCAAGTCTGCCTGGTTTGAATCATCATTCTGTACCTTACCTCAGGGCGACTTGAAAGTGTGGGCAAGGAGCTTACGTCATGAAGCTTCAGTTTCTTGTTCTATAAGTGAAGAATAGAACCTACCTCACAGAGTTGTTGTATGGAAGAATGTCTTCATATATCTAGGGGTCTTTGGAACAGTTGCTAATCCATATGTGTCTATAAATTTAGGTTGTTAGTCTTAATCTTTGGGCTGGAGCAATAGCACAGCAGGTAGGGCATTTGCCTTGCACACGGATGACCCGGGTTCGATTCCTCCACCCCTCTCGGAGAGCCCGGCAAGCTACCGAGAGTATCCTGCCTACACGGCAGAACCTGGCAAGCTCCCCATGGTGTATTTGATATGCCAAAAACAGTAACAACAAGTCTCACAATGGAGAAGTTACTGGTGCCCGCTCGAGCAAATCGATGAGCAACGGGATGACAGTGATGACAGTGACAGTGACACAGTCTTAATCTTTATTTCTCTGTATATCCACAGGTTACTACAGGGCTTTTCTAGTGAATTCACTTGATTCAGTAAATGTTGGAATTCTCAAAGATTTCTCTTTGACTAGTTCTTAAGTGTTAGGAATACCTAGGATCATCAGAGACTGTGGTTTGCTCTTAATTTATGCATGACCATATTGGCATCCTCTGAAAATGAAATTGTCTTGCCTAATTCCCAGTAGTCCCCTGACTTAATCTCTGGCCCCCACATCTCCCTTGTGTGCTGTTCACTGCACAGCCTCTAGCAGGCTACAACACCACCTACTTCAGGCTGATTATCAGATATCATTTGTCAAGTTGGTGTTGTTGATTTGGGCAGGATCCTCACCTGCCAATGCTCAAGGGAAATTCCTTGCTCCATGCTCAAGAGTGACGTTGCCCCTGAAGTTGCTCAGGGACCAAGTGCTCGGGAGTCAAACCAGGGTCAGATTCCATGCAAGGTTCTCTAGTCTCGTGTGCTATCTCTGGCCTTGATCGTGTGCTATCTCTTTATCTTATTTGGGATCTCTGGAAAATTTTATTGCTTTCCTATGCCATTTTTTTACCTCAGAAATTCCAGCAAACTTGCTTTGGGACCTTCCTCACCCAACCAATTTATTTTCCTCAGCCAGACTCAGACCATGTTGACCACAGGCAGCCCTGCAAAGCTGCTTCCCTCCAGGATTCTAAAGGAAATGCCACAGGAACAGGGTCTCTTTCCCATCATGCTCGCCCCTGCAGCCCTGTTTCGCCTAACTCTCCACCTTGGATGTCCACTCACAAGTATCTCTGTCCTCTCCGACTCATCTCCCTTCAGCCACAGAATGAGGATAGAGGGCAAAGGGATCAGGATTTCAAGGGTGGGGAGAGAGTGTAACTAAGGGAAGTAGAAAAAAAAAATCCTCTTACTGTAATTCTCCAAAACTCTTCTTTGTACCTCAGTCCCAGAGTTGTGATGTCAATCTGGAATGAACTCTCTCTGTGCCTTTCCACAGCTTGTACTGCCTCCAGAGCAGATGACAGGACAGCCTTGCGCCTGTGACTGGGGGCACGGAAGGAGGGGATTTTCACCATAGCAAATACCCGGGGAGGAAGCCCATTAGATTCATTGATTAATACTCCAAATATTATCCATCCACATATGTATTGATAGGACTTCTTTTAAGATCCCTGCTTCAGAGAGCTCTCAGATAATTGCAGTACAACAGGATAAGTGAAAACCCCAAAGAGGAAGCAACTAATTCTGCCTGGAAGAACCGAAGTGAAGCTTCACTGAGGAAGTGAGGATAATTGAATGAAGGATTCCATTAGATGCATTACTCCTCGGCTCCGGAGCCACATATGTTCTAAAGCCTGAAGTAAATTAATGAGAACCTGCATTCTGAGAGCCCAGAAAGACTGGGCCAGAAAAACAACTGTGCTTCTCATTCTGTTTTTCCTTGGAACTCAGAAATCGAGGTCAACAGTCTGCTGTACATGATGCCTCATGAATCTCTCTCCAACGGGCTAGAACACATTTGGTAGGTAGGTGGCAGCTTGTTGCCAGAGCCATACCCAAGGCCATAGAAAGCCTGGTTTTCTTTTGTGCCAGAGCTCAGAAGTGCTGAACTGGAGAACTTTTTTCATTTTTGTTTCTGTTTGAGGCCACACCTGTTAGTGCCCAATACACATTCCTGGCGCTGTGCTCGGAGATCACTCCTGCTGGTGCCTGGGAAACCACACATGGTACCAGGGATAGAACCTGGATTGGCTGAGGAAAGAGCCTCACCTGCCGCTGTACGTCTCCAACCATGGAGGCATTTTCAGAGCACATGCTGTCACAGCCCTAACTCTTATTTTCAGAGAGAGCCTCCAGCAAATGACAAGTGGTTTAAGTTTTTCCACACTCACAGAGCCCCATCTCATTTTTGTATACTACTTTCCTCTCCACTTAACGGAACCTATAACTCTTACCCAGGCACCCAAATCTTCTCTTTGTTTTTTGTTTTTGATTTTACACAATTCTTTTTTTAACAACAAAAAATACTTTGTTGTTATTAATGTATCATTGTTATTCGTAGTTAACATTTAATTTTTGTATACAAAGATCCTGCCCTGTTAGTGCCAAAGTGTGAAAGGCCTCCACTTCTTTCCTTCTGTGAATTCTAGGCTGTCACTCTACCCTACCCTTTCTCCCTCTCCTCCAATCGATAGCCATAATTCTGTTGTAAGAGCCAAAGGATTCTTTTTGCTGGAATCTGCCCTTGCTTGCTCTCTGTATGTTCCACATATGAGTGAATGATGGGTCTCATTTCCCTGACCCTGAAAAAGCCTCCAATGCACCACCATTGGGAAGGACAAGTAAAGAGAGGCTTCTAAAATATCAGGGCTAGGATGAATGGAGATGTTACTGAGACAGCTCGAGAAATTCGAAATTCAACAGGATGATGATGATGATGATAATGAGTGACATTACCTGATGTTTATCCTTCTTCCTCTGACTTATTTCACTTAACTTGGCACCTAGTACTTCCATCCATGTGGTAACAAAAGGCAAGATGACATCTTGCAGCTGTGTAGTGTTCCATTGTTCACACAATTACCTCCCTTTACATGTTTTAATATAGTAAACCCCAAAACAACTGAATCACATGACACTGTTCTGACTATTGGTTATTCTTGCAAATATCTTAATGTCCTATCTCTCCAGAAGTATTTACATTTTAAAGTGGTGGCTTTTTTACCTACTTCCCCAAAATGAAGTCATAATGGAAATCTGTGACTCATTCATGTAACTATCCATCCAGCACATAACATCTATTATATACTTATTGTCATCAAAATACCTTTCTAAAGGATGTACTCCCCAGACATATAAAGACTCTAGGCTTAAGGCCCTTCAAACATCTATTAGTAAACTTACATGAGGTTTGTGTACCATTGACGACTTCTTGTCTATAAAATCATAACAGAGAGAACAATCTCTCTCCTTAGCTAGAGACTTCCCATGCATCAAATCTCCTATTCTTTGTTATCATACTTGTATCTCATTATAATGTACAAGTTCTGACTGGCTCAGTTCTTTATGTAACACCTGACTTTGTACAAATATAGTCTTGTCCTGAAGCCAAAAACTTACACTAGCAAAGACTTCTGTCATTTTTTTCTGAATTTTCATCCTTTTTAAATAATACCAATTAAATGGGCCCTATAGCCAGTCAGTGTTTCATTATAGTTCATTTTTAATATAAAGCTGCTCTGTCTGAAATATTTCTTAAAGGTAACTGACATTTAAGAACCATTTATAACCTCTCCGTTGGTGGGTTTTATGTTTCAAATCCCTTTTGCTGAGGAAAGCACTCAATCAAATGGTTATATCTAAACTGTAAATGTATCAAAGATATTTTCTTTCTTGTCTCTTGGTTAAACTTGTGCCTCATTTTAATACTTCCAAAACCAAGTCTAAATTCTATAAAAATACATTGGTAGTAATATATATACTAACTTTTAAGTTAAAATAGCTGTCAGAATACAGCTATTATAAAACAATATTAGAATAAATATTAAAGAAATACTTTACCATAAAATGAAAAATTAATTATTTAAATTATATCCTTTATATATATCCTACATTCTGGGATCTATCTGAATTTTTTCCTAGTGAGACTAGTGTTAGAAATGAACATATAGTTAATACTCAGTCTTCGAGTAAGTTCTCACTTACCAAGCATATACATTTATTTTTTTCAAAAAGTGTTTCTGAAATTTAATTCTACAACAAAAGAACAGCTGTTTTCTGCATTTAACTCTTTAAAGGATCACCTTCGTTTCTTTATTTTTGCATTTCTTTTTGGTCTTGGGGCAAAGGGGGGTTACCCTCAGTTCAGCTTAGGGGACCTTGTATCACAGGGTATCCTGTGATTGTATCACCAGGTATCCTGCATGCACAAACATGTATTCAACCCATTGGCTTCTCTCTCTGGCCCTTGTATTTGAATGTTAAATGGTAAGTTTAAAAAACAGTGCCATTCTAAATTATGACAATAAATATATTATGTAGTTATATATACATGTATATATATATATGTACACAACGATTCTTTAAATTCTTTGTGATATAATATCATTGTAATCCTCCCAGGAAAAATGATTATCACAATGCTTTGTCTCTTTGATTTTTCACTTGGCACTTTATTTATGTTTTTCAAAACTGAAGCAGGGAATCTCTTAGCACCAGGAGCACACAATGTTGCTGTTTTACTAAAGAGGGACTTTTGTCCCTACACACATAGGATCTCTTCTTCACCCTGGAGCCATGTTTTTTGCCACCCATTTCTGAGAATCCAAAAATTGTGGTCTTCTCCACCCTACACTATTAGAACTTGATTGTTTTGGGTAACTTTTCTACCCATGGGTTTTTGATTTCTAGGGCTTGAGCACAGCGGGTAGGGTGTTAGCCTTGCATGTGGCCAACCCAGACCCAATTCGTCCGTCCCTCTCAGAGAGCCTGGCAAGCTACCAAGAGTATCCTGCCCACACAGCAGAGCCTGGCAAGCTCCCCGTGGCATATATGATATGCCAAAAACAGTAACAAGCCTCACAATGGAGATATTACTGGTGCCCACTTGAGCAAATCGATGAGCAACGGGATGACAGTGACAGTGACAGTGATTATAGCTTGTATTTGCTTCCTATGTTTATCTATTTACTTATTTTATTTTGGGGTCACACTGGGCAATACTTAGAAGTTACTCCTGCTCTGCACTCAGGTATTACCTCTGTTGGTGCCCGGGAGATCATATGGATCTGGGATGCTGGGGATCGCACTTGGATCCACTACATGTAGGGCAAGTGCCCTACCTGCTGTACTATTTCTCCAGCCTTGCTTTCTACTTTTAGTTCTCCCTATTGC
Source organism: Sorex araneus (assembly GCF_027595985.1). Lineage (NCBI taxonomy): Eukaryota > Metazoa > Chordata > Mammalia > Eulipotyphla > Soricidae > Sorex > Sorex araneus. The sequence continues at coordinate 212,288,101 of NC_073302.1, forward strand.
TTTGGTGTCATTTCCAAGAGGAGGAGAGGAGATCATGGAGATCATCCTTTGCCCCTCCAAGTTCAGTTGCCCTTATCATAAGTTGTTTGGGGAGGAAAGATGAGCATCTTCACTGCAGCAGGACAGAACCCATATATTGGGCAATATTATAATTCTGGTTTATGTGATATAGCTGACAATTTAAATGCTTTGTATAATTTTCAAGGTAGAAATTTAAAATTCAATAATAATCCATTCTATTTGCTAATAAAGGATTATAAAGCAAGCTGTGCTTTCTGCTCAGTTCTGATTCCTGTTAAGCTCACTAGATTTCTTTTAACTCCCAGTTTCATAAATAAAGCATACGATAATGATTATGGTGACAGTGATCCTAGGTTGAATAAAGGGCCTTCAAGTTATTCCAAACACATCATCTCACTTAATTCTCTCAGCAGCCCTTAAAAGTGAGTATTATTAGCCAGGTTGTTACAGATGAAGAAATTAAGTCTCAGATTGGTTTAGTAGTTTGTCCTGGATTACAACCATGGAACACTAGGACTTTAACTCTCATCCTTGGTCCTATTCACATAAGCTGCGTTGCTTCATTTATTTTTGTGAAGCAGCTTTAGAACTGTAGTCATAAATGAATTGATTATTGGATTTAATACGCATCTGCTTTTTTTTTCAGGTTTATATATACCTACCAAGCAAACTATTTGGTTAAATAGTCTCTCACCAAAGAAATTATATGACAGAGTTTGCTATTCTTTGTTTTTCTTTTTTTTCCCCCCAGAAATAAATTGCTCAGATATCTACTAGCACTAAGTGAGTTTAATTAATTAAAACTGAAGTTCATGAGGCTTTTTATTCTGGACACCCTTTTCTTGAATGATAGTTAATTTATAGTATGTGATATACTCAAAATACCTTATTTTTCTCTATGAATAAATAGTCTACCTTGGGAACCTAATGGTATTATTTTTGATTTTTTTTTTTAGTAATAAGCAATGAGAGACTGGAATAATGAGGGTTGGGCTGAACTTTTGCTTTTTTGCTATAGTGAAAGGAACTAAAAATAATACGAATTTACTCCCCTTGTAATAATGTAGAAGAAGAGAGGAGAGACATAATTAATACTGTTTATAAAATGAAAAAATGCAACATATGTAGCAACACGAACACATCATTTTGAGCAGGTCTTTGTAAAACAGACATTCCATATTGTGTTCCTCCTCTCACACAGCCATTGCCATGACAATCTGCTGTGCTTCGCAGTTGCTGCTGAGTCAGGGAGACTGTCTCTTCTAGGAGATCTCTGTGTTGGCCAAAAGCATCACCATCTCATTTTACTCTAGAAACAAGACACACTATATAAGATGGATAGAATTTTAGCATTCTACTCCCCATTGGAGGGATTTCTTGTGAATCATTTTCATTTCTATTTTAATGTTTTTTAAATCAAAAAAAACATTCCAGGGAACTTTTTCCCTTTGATTAGGATTCTTTTCCCTATGATTGGAGATCTTGTCCTGTGTGGGAAAGCATTTGCAACTGAATATGAAGACCTGTTACAAAGAATTGAGGGACTGGAGTGATAGTACAGTAGGTAGGCTACTTGCCTTGCATGCAGCCAATCTGGGTTTGATCCTTAACACCCTATATGATGTTATCAGGTGATATGAGGTGGCCACAAGTGATCCCTAAGCATAAAGCCAGGATAACCCCTGAGTACCATTAGGTATGAGCACCAGAAACAAAATAATCCCCCACCAAAAAAATATGTTTTTTTCAAAGATTGAAATCCATGTCAGACCTAGAGAGCTACTACAGAGGGCAGGGCTCTTTCATTGCATGCTGCTAACCTGGGTTTATCCCCAGCACCGCATATGGTCCCCTGAGCTTCTAGGAGTGATTCCCAAGCACAAAACCAGGCGTAACTCAGAGTAAGGCCAGGTATGCCCCCCCCTTAACTCCCCCCAGAAATAATTAAAATCCATTTCAATAAAAGGCATATAATAATCCAAACCATGTTTAATCCCCCATTTAAGAAAAAGAAAACATAATCTTTCATGTCATTTCCAGGTTCTGTCCTACCATGGTTTAAAAACCTTAACTGCCCATTTAGCTACGAGGGAACAATCATTCATTATTCTGAAGTCATATTTTGAGTGACAAAGGGTTGCTCTTATCATTGCGGAAATTTCAGACTAATTATAAGGGAACAACACACAAATAAATTTAGAATATTGTTTTATAATTCATGAATAAAGCTACTAGTGTGTGAATGCTAATGCAGGAATTATTCAGAGCAAGAGAAGAGTTGTAAGATAACAGGTGGTATCACATTCTAAGTCTGTGAATCAGGAAATGGTCAAAAGGTGGCATAGACAAAGAGGACAAGTTCTAGGCTCAAGAATTACGACCACAGAGGCCCAGGAAGTGGCCCAGCTGTGAAGTATATACCTTGCAGGAGTGAGACCTGAGTTTAATCACCACCAGTAAAAAATAAAGAAAAAAAGAAACAAGCAAGCAAGCAGAAAAAGGAGAGAGGAAAGTTAAGGAAAAGGAGAAGAAAGTGGAAGATGAGGAAGAAGAGGAGAAAGGGAAGGATGGGGGCAAGGAGGAAGGAGGGAAGGAAGGAAGCGAGGAAGGAGGAAGGGAGTGATCAAAGACTGCAAAAGCAGATAACTGGTGCTGTAATTTTGGACTGGGGTTGTAATTCAGTGGGATACTGCTTGCCTTGCATGTGTGAGAACCTGGGTTTGATACCTGCCCCAACCCCCAAAATATTATTGATTCTGAAATCTGCCAGGCTTATTCCTTCACCAGGCTTCTAACCCAGGAGATATAGTCCATAGCTCTGGGAATGCTGAGTTCTCCACTTTTCTCCATCATTCCTTCATGTTTCTTGAACTAGAAGGTGGCAGAGACAGCACAGGGTATATGCCTCCATACTTATGACATTTTTATATGCCCTAAGCCCTTAACCTTTCTACAAAGGTTTTGATGTCTGCCAGGATTGCCCTTTTGTTGGTGAGGACTGGGGACCTTTTCTTCCCTATTGCCATGAACTTAAAATGGGATAGTTTCTTGCCTCTGTTGAGGATGGAGGAGTGACCAAATAGTTTGGTTACAATTCTTTAATTGTTATCATACCACAATCCAAAAAATAAAGAGGATCAGAGATTGTTGTATACCAGGAGAGTGTCAGGTATTTTTTCATTTCTAACAGCAAATGTATTAAATATAAGTATTACATTAATATTTCTTTTTTATTCACTCACCATAAGATAAAGCATTACAGAATTGCTCATGATTGCATTTCAGTCATACAGTGTTCCAACACCCATCCCTTCACCAGAATAATTTTCCAATACCAGTGTCCCGAGTTTCTCTCCACCCCTTTAAGGCACCCCCCACCCAGCCTGTCTTTCTGGCAGGCACCGCTCTTCTCTTAGCATCTGGATCACAAACCATAATGTGATCAAATGAGAGAGAGAAAGAGAAAGAAACAGTATAATTTTTATTCTGTCTTAAAAAGCCTCTCCTTTCTAACTGAACTTTTTGCTCGCTCTCTCTAAAAGCATAAATTCAAGGATATCAATTCAAGGATAGAGTAGATTTTGAACCATATTTAGAGAAAACCACAGTGGATAGTCTTATTCTAGATCAGCCATATATACATGATGGTCTTTAGGTTTAGTAGAACTAAGGAAGAAGCATTGATCCTATGGAATTAAGGAAAAGAGAAGGGGGTCAAGGAGCTGGAGGGAAGGAGAAATAGAGAGATTGAGAAACTGGTAGCTAAAAGAGACTAATGAAATAGTTATATTTGTTTGTTATTTAGTGGACTTGAGCAATAGGACAGGGGGTAGGGCGTTTGCCTTGCATGCAGACAACCCGGGTTCGATTCCTCCTCTCAGAGAGCCTGGCAAACTACCGAGAATATCACGCCTGCACCACAGAGCCTGGCAAGCTCCCCATGGCATATTCAATATGCCAAAACTAGTAACAACAAGTCTCACAATGGAGACGTTACTGGTGCTCACTTGAGCAAATCGATGAACAACAGGATGACAGTGCTGCAGTTATTTGGTAATTGTTTTGGGATCATACCTTGTGTTGCTTAAGGGCTGCAGTCAGTTCAGTACTCAGGGATTATACTTGGTGGTGCATAAGGGATTATGTGGTATCAGGGATCAAACCCACTCCTCCCTAGGCAAAGTATGTGCTCCAACCTGTTGAGCTTTCTCCTTGACTTATAAATTCTACTTGAAGCTCTATTTAATAAGTAGAAGCAGCACATGCAGAGAAACCAAAATTACTCCATGATATATATTTCAGGGACATGGAGGAATTGAAGAGTTACATAACTAAGAGGGACAGTAGAAAAGTAAATTACCATAATAACCATCATAGTTAGTTATTAGAAGGTTTAAGTCCTTGAATAAGGAACACATCATTGAATTTGAAAGCAGTGTGATATTTCATAGTGAGGAAGAAAAGATGGAGAGTACAGTATGAGACACATAAAGAAATTGGAAGCCCTGGTGTTAAAGTGATCTTACTGTCATCTTTCACCCAAGACTTTTGACTTCACGTAACAAGAATCTAAAGAGTGTCAATTGTTCTTGTGGACTGAAAGTGCCAACTCTCTTTTTCCTGTTACTTCTGAAAGTAAGAAAAACTTTTTAGAGTCAAAGACTATGTCAAAGAAGGCATGTGAATTGTAAGTGATAGGACATAATTTCTTTGGCAGATCTCTTCTGTGTGAATATAGGTGAAAGAATAATTACATTTATTGTATGACCTCTGCTTGATCTCTGCTGAGGTCATGACCTCTGCTTGAGAAGCTTAAGGAATTTTATGATCAAGTGCCTAGGATGAAGTACTCAACCCATCAGGAACTCTGTGAACATAGTTCATTGTTCTCACCTTTCTTTATTCAACATTTATTTTTATGAAGCTAATTTTGTGTCACTGAAAACATATTAGCCATTATGGACCACACTATGATGTGATTAGGAAAACCTTTTCCCAGGTATTAGTAGCTTAAACACAACAAAGTCTTGAATGTCTTACTCAAGTCTGTTGCGTGTCTATGTGATTTTTACAGTTTAACTCTCGTCCATGTGGCAATTGCTTTAGTGTTTTAACCTTTCCGTCATACCATAACACATATATAAAGATCACTGAAGCAGAGAAAGTGCTGACTAAAAGTGTTACACCCAGTTGCTTCTCCCTAGAAATGACACATACCAGTCAACTTGCCGTCTTTGAAGAACGGGTCCTGTGCCTCCTCTACTGAAAGGATATCGACATGGGGTTTCCCTAAGCCTCCAAGGAGCGCAGAATGAAATAAATGAAATAGTGATGAGTGCAAGTGATATTTCCCATTGATTACAAAGCTGAGGGTCCTTAACCATGGACAGCATAGAAATAATTTATCATACCTCTTGGAGCTATCAGTCGAAAGTGACAGACTGTCAGGAAAGCTCAAGTATCAGTTGAGAGACAGGTTTCTGGCCAGACAAGGCAAGGAACTTGATCAATAAGATTGTGTTCAATATGTGTAAAGTTATGTGGGAAAATAAGAAAGGATAACAGTTTAGGATAGTGACAAGTATGGAGAACTTAGCAATTCTCAATAAACATTTACTGAGTGAATGTTAAGTGAGGAATAGGAAGAAATTCAGCTCTAAAAAAATCAATGGAAAAAGCAACAGAGAGAGAACAGATATAGGAAGAAAAAAAACACATGGAAACAGTTTATGCTTTTAAAATGTTCTGAATAATATTTGGGAATAAAAGCTGTTCCTACTATATCTGCTGCTTCCAGTGTGCCTGAAATATTTCCACGCTGGTCTCTTCTGCCATAGTTGGGCTGCAGAGGAATGAGTCCCCAGCCAGATTGTTTCATTCTTACCTAGTCAAGAGTGTGGCGATTGTTGGGAAGCTTGGATTTGACTCATCTTCTATAATATTTTGTGATAAATCAAGTTTTCTTGATTGGTAGCTGTCAAATGTAGAGGGACTACTGGAAATAAGTAAGTATACTGCTATAAATAATAAAAATGTTAAGAGCTAGGCAAAACTCTGGCTTCAGTTTATGCAGAATGTTTGAGGGGTGGCTTCATTAAAACAGTTTTCAATATTTATATGATGAACATAGGAAATAAATATAATGCACTCCTAGGTAAACCCTCTTAATATTGGTATAGTTCATCCCAAATATTTTTTTAAGTCCACACATTATCTGTTTGTTTTAGAAAAACAGACCTTGATATATATACTGTTCTTTCACCTTTTTTACTTAATAGTGTCTCAGATATTTTTCAATGTCATAAAATATAAGGTTATTTTTTTCCTTTTGGATTTTGGACCACACCTGATGGTGCTCAGGTCTTACTTCTGGCCCTGCCCTCAGGAGTCACTTCTGGCAGCGTTTAGGGGACCATCTGGAATCATGTGAATCAGCTGGTTGCTAAGCAAACACCCTAACCCACTACGCATCTCCTTTAGCCCTATGAAATGTCATTATTTCAAATTACTATGTACTATTACATTATATGTTTGAGTCAGATATACGTGTCATTTTCTTGTTTACAGTCTTGATATTATTAACAATGCCATTTGAAAAACTGTAATTGAATTTCTGTGTTCCTTTTAATTGTTTAATAAGGTCACTTTTCTAAAATGGAGTTACTATAGGAAAGTTATATACATTTGTAAGGCTTGTTATGTCCTCCAAAATATTGTTTTTATTAACATTCCTACGAGCAATAGATGAGAGGAGCAGTCTTAAGATCCGATAAGTCTACAAGTGTGGTCGCAGAATACTGAGCATATTATTAAGTGTGGGTTTTAATCTTGACAGCTGTTGGCAGAAAGAAAGGCACTCAATACATTGTTTTTAAATCCCCCAATCTATATAGTGCTTTATGCTAAAATCACGAATATGAGAGCTTTACATTAGACTTCTCAGAAAAGAATTTAAGATAGATTAACATATTCCTCTAAATAGATTTATTAATGCCATGTGTGCTGAGACAAGACCCATGAATAGATGACCCATTGCATATCTGGAGTGAGTTTCTTATTCGTCAAAATACACTGGGCTCTATCTACCACTGAATATTATCCTTGTCTTGATATATGACTATGACTAAATATTGGTGCATGTCTTTAATGATTGAATGTTAGATAATTTTCTAATTTAAAAAAACAAGAGAAATTTGACTAAGTTGGCTATGTAAAGTTTGAAATACAAAGATGAAATGATCGCATGTGTACTTGAGTTGTGTATGTGTACTTTTAGTTTAGGTATTACTTCATATACCATTATATTTTAGCTGTATTGTTTTCACACTCTTTTGCCATTTCTTAGATCAGTTCCAGTCCTCTACTACGTATTCTTTTTTAAAAAATTTTATTTTATTTCTATAAAGTATAGGGAGTTTGCCTTGCATGTGGCCGACCCGGGTTCAATTCTTCCATCCCTCTCAGAGAGCCCAGCAAGCTACCGAGAGTATCCCACCCACACAGCAGAGCCTGGCAATCTACCCATGGCGTATGCCAAAAACAGTACCAACAAGTCTCACAATGGAGACATTACTGGTGCCCGCTCAAGCAAATCCATGAACAATGGACGTCAGTGCTACAGTGCAGTGCTTTATAGTTATTCACAATAAATTTGTTACATTAATTATTCCAGTACCAGTCCCACCACCATTACACCTACCCAACACCTACCCGCCACTATATTTTGATTGTTTCCACCCCAGCCTCCAAACTCTGCCATCAAAGCAGGACCTAAATGATTTATTTTGTATTGCTTATAATAATCTGCTAAAAATGATCAAAAAATTTTTCTTGGAGGAAAGTGTGTGTAGATTGTTGTATTTCACCCTGGAATCATTAAGCCCTTGTATGAAAGATTTCTAACATGCTAAAATTTGAGCCTTATGTGTGTGTGTATATATATATGTGTGTGTGTATGTATATATGTGTATATATATGCACATATATATCTATGTGTATATATGTATATATATATTATTTTTTTCCCTTGAGATGGATTGCCTTCTCTGTGCTACTCTTGTACATCAGTGGTGTAGAGTGTGAGATGTTTCACAGCTGCAAATGGGGCTGCATGCTCCAGGAATAGAGGTTATTTAGTTACTTTTATTTAACTGAATGGTAACTTTGGGGTCTGGAGGCATCTCTGTGGTGTATTCTTCTGTGTTGTTCTCTTCCGAGAGATTTATTTGGGAATCTCTGGATCATGGCTGTTAATGAGCTTTTATGGTTCCTGAGACAGTTCCTGGGCGTGACTGCCAAGGTACTAGAAACACAGAGGGTAGGGGTAGGTCGTCCATTCCAAACTCTGTGCAAACCTAGAAATTTCACTCACAAGTCCCACATACCTCTACCAGGTATTCTTGACATCACAGTATGCAAATTTTCCAAGCAGGCAGCTGGCATGTAATCACCACATTTCATTTGAAATTGAATCTCCGTAGTTGGGGGTGCAAAACTTGTGAAACTGTATATGATAGCACACCGGAAGTCTTTTCTCAGTTTAAAAAGCTCACTTATTTCTGTATCACTGTATCACTGTCATCCCGTTGTTCATCCATTTACTCAAGCGGGCACCAGTAATGTCTCCATTCCTCCCAGCCCTGAGATTTTAGCAGCCTCTCCTTACTCATCTTTCCCAATGATTGGAGGCTCTTTCAGGGTCAGGGGAATGAGACCTATTGTTACTATTTTTGGCATATCGAATACGCCATGGGTAGCTTGCCAGGCTCTGCCATGTGGGAGGTATACTCACAGTAGCTTCCCAGGCTTTCCGAGAAGTGTGTGTGTGTGTGTGTGTGTGTGTGTGTGTGTGTTAGTATCTATGATTTGTTGCCTACTCTCTGAACTCCTTATTTCTACAATCTCTAATAAATACTTATTCTATTGCATTCTCTACTGATCTTTAATATATTGTTTTCAATAACATCCAGTTCTTGAATTGTTGATCATCTCTCCTGAAAATAATTCATAACTCAGGGTTAAACTCCTTCACTTCTATTTTAACGGTGCAAGTGAATGACTGCTAATATTACCCAAAATTGTCATCTGTTGATACTGTCTTCAAGTAATCTAACTTCCCTAAATATTACTCTGTTCAAAGTAGAGTGATGGAATGACAGATATTATGAGAAACCTTATAAAGACTTCAGGATAAAATGCCTCTGGTTTGGAGGGATAATTTTGTGTAAGAAAAATCTCACCTTAATTTCATCTATATGTTCCAGTTGAAACATAAGGAGAGGAGATTCATACAATCCTGTGTGCTCTTATGCAAAGTGACTATTAAGTCTAATAGCTTTTGATCATCAGATTAGGTGACAACTATTTGATATTTTATAAAATATACGGACTATAGTAGGATTTTAATGCACTGATCTTGTACAGAAACATTGAAAATATAGGTTAAAGTTAGCCACTTTGAAAATACATTTTTTATTATTTTAATAATTATAACTTCTGCTCAATTAAACTGCCTCTGAACACCAAACCACATGTACTTTTACTTTAATACAAAACCAAACAAAAGAAAAAAATAGCAGGAATTATTTAGAATAGATATTCACTTGAGGATCCACAGCCAAAATTTTTGGAACTCAAAATGAAAAATTTAGAGAACTGAGTGGCTAGATTTCCCTATAGTGTTACTCCTTCTTTAAGATATATTATGTTATTGTTTCCATTCTTTTCATCAAAGTATTTCCAAGAGAATCAGACTAAAAGAACATATTACAGATTAGGTGGCAGCTCTTTGATTGATATGGTTGAAGATAGCATATGGCGTAGTCTTTACTTTCAAACTGTTTTGTGTCTTTGTTCTTGCCCACAGCAGTAGTATATATGAGTACTATCCAAAAACTTCCCAGTGGTACATGTATAATGCACATCATCTCAAAAAGCGATGAACATTTGCCATTACATTCTTTATTATTTGAGATAAATCAAACAGAGATACAGAGCTTAAAATAAATTGTTACAGAATTCTAATTCTATCTTACCATTTCATAAGCTTTTAAATGCTGTTTTTAAATGTTAATCAGAAGATGCATTTGTTTTAATTCTTGATACTGAAAATATTGACTGAATTGTGAGTTAACACATTTAGGGTTGCAGATGTCATTTTTCATGATATTTCCTGAATGATGTAATTTTCATATTTCTTATAGCAGTTTGATCAATTTACAGATTTATTTTACATAATTAGCTAGTAAATGAGAAATTCAATTGCTGATATATAACTATTTCTCTGCAATATAAAAAATAAGTTTAAATTCTGAATTATAAATAAAAAACAAATATTTTGAAGACATCTGGTCCACATCTGTCTGAAATAAGTTAATTTAAAACAGTGTAATTCAATGCAAGAAATACTGAAATATTCACACCTTAGGTTGTAAAAAATAACTCATTCCATTTTAATGTGAATTTTTGAATTGGTGAATCTTTTTTAATTTGTGTGTCCTTTAACTTTCCATTCTGTCATTACAAAAAAAAAAGACAAGCTCACCAAACAAAAATAATCTATGTTTATAAATCCTTCACTAAATGAAAATGTCTTCATTATTACTATTATTTTATATGCTGACCAAGTTCACCCATATGTTAATACTCAGAAGATTTAGACTCAGGCCTTCTCCCTTTTGATGTATTTATAATTCTCTGTTCAATTATTTAGAATGAGAGATTAGCAAGCATGTCTATAATCTCACTCTCTAAATTGCGCATTCCTTCTGGGTCCAGAGGAGCCCAGTATATGTGAGAGGGAGGTATTCAGACTCATGGAAATGAAATGCATCTTTGGTACGTTCTTAACTTCTATAGGGAATCTTGCTTTAAAGACTGCTCTTCCCTTTTGTTAAAATTCTGGGTTAAGTGGGAAATTACCAGTTTAAGAAAAAAGGAAATGTGTTACACTTTCTAGAGTCTAACTGAAAAATATTAATCTAACTGAAAAATATTTAAAATATGATAGATGTCCCTTTTAATAAAAATCTGTTAGCACCTTAAAACTTCAAGAAATCTGGATTTTGATTCATGACACAGAAATTATATTCGTGAAACTGCTCAGTGTTCATGCTTCAATATTGATTTTTAGGGGAAATTTTTCTCTTGGAATTGAGACAGTCCCCTCCCCAACAATAGACTGCTAAGGGAATTGATACAATGAGAAGTAAAACACTTTCTAATACAGACTCTAAGGTTTCACAGGTTTATTTTGTGTTCTTATTTTCAGGGAGCATGATAAAGATCCTGAGAGATTTTTTAAGGTATTAATGCATCTTAAGGATCTGCAACTCAACTTCCACGTTTCTGTTCTTGGAGAAACCTTCTCAGATGTCCCAGGTATGTCTTTGGAATTTTCTAATGTGTGATTTTGCAGAAGACATAAGACTGAAGTATTAATTTCCATGTTTCCCTTTGTTAGAATAATCAAGATGAGCACTGTTAACCAAAAGATTATACGATGGCATTAAAGTGTGATTCAATTAAAAAAATACTTAAGTAAGCATTCTTTGATTTAAGTTGAGAACGTGAAGTCATCTCTTTTATCAAATATAGTTTATACAATGCATCTTGATGTAAATAAAATATATTGCTTAAGGCATCTTAACACTTAAGGAAAGTGGGAATTTGTAATTGGATATACAACCTCTCACCTCTGGGTCACTGGTTTGAATCCTGCTCACATTGGTAATAGCTGAAATACATTACCATCTGTTAGGTGGCCTGTGTAAAATATCCTGGCATCAAACTTGAAATGTGGACCACGATCCTTATCGTACTTGTCATTTGTTCGGTTAAACTTGAAGGGAAAAACACAAAAATCAAAAACTGATCTTCTCACCCTGAATACCATGTAACTTCTGTTCTCCCTGGAAATCCTATGCCTTCTTTTACCTGCCTTTTCACTGGGCACATTCGAGTCAGTTCGATGACTATTCTAACCCTTTTTTGTGAGCATTTAAAAATTCATGTTTGTATACTCCGTGATGCACATTTTAAAAATTCCAGATATGTATGTAGATAACGAAAAAATCAGAAATGATATCTACTACTGGACCACCAAAGGACCACTTCAAATGTACCCCCATTTTGAATGTACTTCCTGATTCTGGTACTATGATAGAAACTAAACCCAGTGCCCTAAGAGCTTCATCTGATATGACTCAACTTCTGTTCTCGGGGGGCTGGAGCGATAATACAGCAGGTAGGGAGTTTGTCTTGCACATGGCCGACCTGGGTTTGATTCCCAGCATCCCATATGGTCTCCCGAGCTCCACCAGGAGTAATTCCTGAGTGCAAAGCCAGGAGTAACCCCTGAGCATCACCAGGTGTTACCCAAAAAGAAAAAAAAAAACCTTCTGCCCTTGGACTGTAAAGACACCACCATTTTTTTTACATTTCCTCTAGGAAAGGCATCAGGCTTTTAAGACCTTTAACCATCATCCTGTTTGTTTCTAGCAGCTCCTTTGATCTTTGCTCCAACTCAGTTTTTTCAATTTGTAGTTATATATTGGTCTCAGATCTTTGACATCATGGGCTTACCTGTGTTTCTAATCATATAATCAATTGTAACTTGTTTGCTCTCATTCTCACATTTGTACATACATGCTAGAATATCAGTAATATAATGACAGGTTTTATGTTTATCTTTTTTTTTAATTTTATTGATTCACTGTGAGATATAGTTACAAGCTTTCATGTCTGAATTACAATCACACAATGATCAAACACCATCCCTCCACCAATGCACATTCCCCACCACCAGTATCCCCAGAATACCCCACCTTTCCCACCCTCCCCCTGCCTCCAATGCAGACAATATTCCCCAGCTGGCTGGCTGTATAGCAGGAAGCAAAAAATCAGCTTACATGCTAAACAGGTGAATTCAGTTTGGTTTGTGCTAACTTTGAGATATTTGTGGATGAATTCTGAAAAGTACCTCTATGAAATCCATAAGCAGAAGCATTCTCAGACAGTTTTCTTCTTGGGTGATTTTAGGCCAGAACTGTAGCACTGTAGCACTGTCATCCTATTCATTGATTTGCTGGAGCAGGCACCAGTAACATCTCCATTGTGAGACTTGTTGTTACTGTTTTTGGCATATTGAATATGCCACGGGTAGCTTTCTAGGCTCTGCCATGAGGGCAAGATACTCTCAGTAGTTTGCCAGGCTCTCCAAGAGGGACACAGAAATCGAACCTGGGCCAGCCACATGCAAGGCAAACACCCTACCCACTGTGCTATCACTCCAGTCCAAGGCCAACACTACAAAAAATATATATATGAATTTGTATATATACATATACATATGTATATATATTCACATGGCACATTTGCACATCGAAGGCACAGTCTCCCCTCCTATGCACTAACACTAAGCAATTAGGAATAGTATGGGGAGTTGGAAGAGGGTGGACTTTAGGGACACGAGTACTGAATGCTCAGTAATTACAGGTCCACAATTATAATCATTTTGACTTCACTTTTATGAATACTTATTGAGTTCTATGCTTGGGGGGTGAGGTTCCACAGAGAGCAAGACTTTGTCTCTACCCTCACAGAATTCCACTTTGGGATATATATGTACGTCTCTATGTAATTAATAGATCTGCGAAGTAGCTAGGGAATATTGGGAAAAAGTAATAGAAAGAGGCATCATAGTTGTATACATGTTTCTGTTACTCAGTTTCAACTGAGATTTCTTTATGGCCTAACTTGGATCTATCTCTGTCATTTCAAACATGAGTTAACTCTTTATGGCTACAGTGTTTCACTTTCCTTGTGGGGCAGTTGATTAATTAGCCTGGATTGTGCCCCTAGAAGGCTTCCAACCAGTTTCTAAAGGGTTACTAGCAGAGAGGCTCCTAAAATCTCAGGGCTAAGACGAATGGAGATGTTACTGGTATCTGCTCGACCAAATCGATGAACAACGGGATGACAGTGATTTAGTGATACAGTGAATAACTCGATGTATCCCAAACGTTGTTCTAACCCATTAACAAATATTAACTCAAGTTTTTGCAGTAGTTCAAAATTATACTCTAAATTTTTTCTGAGTTGGGAAAACTGAGGCGACGTTTAATTGCATAAGGTCAGTCAACTAATTAGGACTCTTAATTACTTTTGAAAGTTCGATTTTATGACTCAACTCTATCTCTAAATCTAAGCATTAATCCCCCCTCCCCATACTATCCAGCACAAAAAGAATCACCATCTCCCTTTGGCCATAGTCTTTTCTGAGTGCTAATTAACTTATCTAAATCCTGTATCATTTCTTGAAACCAATGTGTCTACTGTTATGTGGATATGTGTTTGTTTCTTACCTGGTTATTTTATTATTTATTTAAAATAACCTTTGACAGGTTATTTTATGTAATGGTCATGATCCTTCCAATGGGGTAAGGTATTATTGTCCCATTTTACAGAGAAACCAAGACTCTTAATACATACGTTGATTTGATTAGTCTGTTCTTAAGTATATCAGGTTTTTCTCTGGGATGCAAGCCTAGTTGTGTTGAAAACAAAAAGGATTCGCCACATGACTATCAGTCCATTAATTAATTGCTCTTTTATCCAGCCTCATTCTCCTTCCCTCTCTTAGGATATATTAGCACGTCTCTCAGTGGTGGCATTAGTACCAGTAGGTTTTATTGCCTTTTTTTTTTATGAAGCAAGCAAGTACCATTAATTTTTTTTTAACAAGCAAGAGTTTATTTGGGACTATAGCTAGAGTTGTGAGGGGAAGGATATGTGCATACCTGTATGCATATATATGCATGTATATATGTATGTGTATGTAAAGAAAAGGTCAGATAATTCACACTCAGGTCAGCTGTACTAAGCTACAAGTTCAGTTATTATTGATAAAATAATATTCAAATTGCATGAAGAGTTGATGGAGCAACAACTGGTTGAATTTCAGTCCTGGGCAGTCTGCAGTAGAAAATGTTGAGTGGCACATCTGGGACCCGAGCCCCAGTAGCCTCCTCTCTCTGTTTCATTTTGTTGTTTCAATTGGAACGACAGTTTCTGCATGTGATGTGCTTTTGAAAGGGGCACAATTTCATCCTTCTTGAAAACAGGCACTGCTTGCTATAAGCTCCACCAACACGATGCTCCACCTGCCTGTTGGGCTGCTCCAGTAAGTCTCTTTCAAAAATAATGAAACTGGGGTCAGGGTGATGGTGCAACATTTATATGCATTGTATGAGGCCTACCTGAATTCAGTACCTGGCATCACGTATGCCAGGAGAAAGGAAGGCAGGAAGGAAGGCAGGAAGGAAGGCAGGAAGGAAGGCAGGAAGGCAGGAAGGCAGGAAGGCAGGAAGGCAGGAAGGCAGGAAGGAAGGCAGGAAGGAAGGAAGGAAGGAAGGAAGGAAGGAAGGAAGGAAGGAAGGAAGGAAGGAAGGAAGGAAGGAAGGAAGGAAGGAAGGAAGGAAGGAAGGAAGGAAGGAAGGAAGGAAGGAAGGAGGGAAGGAAGGAAGGCAAGCTGGCTAAAATAGAGTGACTTGATAGACTGTTATTTCCTAGTATGTTTATTATTTTCAAATTCTGTGCTAAATTTATCCTACCTAAAAGTCAATAGAGCTTAAGATCAAGAAATTCTTACTATGAGGGAACGAAGGTAGTGTAGACTCTGTGGCTTTCTAAGTTAATCTCAGTAAATCTCTCTCTAGACTGAGGAAAAAGTAGGAAATTGGAAACGGAAGCAATAATAAAAATAAAAGAAACTCACCTGCTCTAGTCAGGCTTAGTGAGTTAGTGATAAAAATTTTAGCACAATTTTAGCATTGGTCCCTGAGTATAGCGCCAGAAGTAAGCCCTGAGTATGGCTGCATATGGCCCCCAAACAAAAATAAAACAAGTCATAAAACTGCTCTCAGATGAACTTAAAAGACTAGGAACCCCTCAATGCAAATAGAGTTTAGCCTGTTCTAATGACTAAGTCAAATTATTAATCTTTGAGATGTTGGTGTGTGTGTGTGTATTTGTGTGTGTGTGTTTAAAGCAAATGCTTAAAGTGTCAAATCAATGAAATGTGGTTGTGTACTTAATACTTTCCTACAAATGGTAATTTAAACAAAATATTCTTTTCTATGAACAGTTAAAGCCTTCTACAATGCTTCTTTTCCTGTTGTAAATAAGGTGGCAGAGCGAGTTTTAAATTTAGGCATTAGTGAAGCCAAAAAAATTGCAAGAAAAGTCAAAACCTGAAATACAATTTTGGTACCCGGAAGTTTTCTGGTTCACCTTTAATTTGAGGTTAAGAGCAGTATGTGAAAAACTTCTGGTTAGTCTCTAGCATGACAATAAATATTACTATGATCTTGGCATGTTCCTGATCCTTAGCTCTGGAGTCAAATGGTGGATAATTATTTAACATTCCCCTATCCTCCCATCTTCCTTTTCGCTCAACCTTCAGCTGCAATCTCATTTTCAGCAGAGCAGCTACACTAAAGGAAGAAATAAATATTAGAGAGATTCTGAAATACAAATAACTTACAACACAAAATGGAACTGTGTAATTTTTTCTACCAAGGAGATGTAAAAGTACCAGCAGATGTAAAACTATTAAAACATAGATCAATGCTGAATTATAAAATGACTAATATATGAGACAAAATAAGTGTACTGATAAGATTAAATAAACTTATTGTCTCCAGACTATGCTATCTCCTATTCGTTCTTCCTGTATTTTTTTTTTGGTTTTATCACCTTCAACTCAATCTCATAACAGAATTATTTACAGAACTCCCATGGTGATTTGACACCTTATTATGGATACTAAGAGGATCTTGGTTGCTTCTCTGTGAGATCCTACTATGAGTGGAAAATAGATATTTTTATAGTTTCATTTCTTTATGCCATACCCTTGTTTATGTTTTAATATTTTCAAATAATTTCAAATGTACAATATTTTAGGCTGGAGCAATAGCACAGCGGTAGGGTGTTCACCTTTCATGCAACTGACACATGTTTGATTCCTCCGTCCCTCTCGGAGAGCCCAGCAAGCTACCTAGAGCACGGCAAGCTACCCGTGGCATATTGGATATGCCAAACACAGTAACAATGAGTCTCACAATGAGAGACATTACTGATGCCCGCTTGAACAAATCGATGAGCAGCAGGATGACAGTGACAGTGACAGAGTACAATATTTTAACCTAGTTGGTCATCTAATTTTTTAGATAATTATTAACATCCCCAACATATAACTGAGGATATTAACCCTATTTAAAAAAAACATTTAGGAACTCTTTAAGAATTGAGATAGATTCTTGGTAGAGAGTCACCTTCATGTGATTCTTAAAAGTAGGGGTAAATTATTTTTCTAAGAGCATGATTAGAAAAGTCATTGTCCAAAGAATCTGAGATTTAGCTCAAGTCTTTGGTCTCCTAAGTGCACTGATGAAGAAAACAATAAGCATAATGGGTAAAGTGAGGAAAATTCAAATAAATGCATGCTCCTGACAGAAAAGAATGAGCTCTAAAACAACAATATCTTAGATGGTTTATTAATTTAATGACAATTCAGTTAATAGTGAATATTATTGTATATAATTATTCACATTACTCTGTATATCTTTCTGAGATAATTCTAAATTTCATACTAAATAAATGGGCAGAATAGCAAAGAAATCACTTGTAAAGGAGTATCAAGGAAAACATGTCATGTCAGAATGAGAGCATGTGTGAAGCACATCAAGCCACTCTGGTATTATTATATTATATCTGGTATTATTATATTATATTATTATATCTGGTATTATTATATTATATCTGGTATTATATATAACCCATATATATACATATATATGGGTTATACTGAATTCTCCTTATCTGCTCATCCTTCAATGGACATTTATGTTGTTTCCATATCTTAGCTATCATTAAGTCTTGGCATGAACATGGGGAAGTATGGGTCTATTTGAAATAGTGGTGCTTTCTTCCTATATATTTCTAGAAGTGGAATTGCTAGGGCATGGAAAAACTTCCATTTTTGTTTCACTTACACCTCTGTACTGTTTTCCATAGTGTTCATACGTTTACAGTTCCACCAACATAACAGTGCACAGGGCCCTCTCCCTTCTACCCACATCTTCACCAACATTTATAAAGTCTTAGAGGAAATGTGTGTGTGTGTGTGTGTGTGTGTGTGTGTAAGTAGAGAGACAGAAAGAGAAAGAGAACAGCAATTTTAACAGTTGTGAGGTAGTATTCTTTGTGGTTTTGATCTGCATTTCCCTGATGATTAATGATGTTGAACATCTTTTCATATACCTGTTGCTATTTGTATAATTATTTGAAAACTTTTTTTCAGGCCCTTTGCACATTTTTATCTATTGGATTTTTATATTTCTCCCCCTGCTTTTGAGTTGTGTGAGTTCTTCATATATTTTTAATATTAACTCCTTATCAGATATATGGTTTGCAAACATTGCCCCTTTCTTTGCCTTTTGTTGTATCTTCTACTGTGCAGAAGCTTTTTAGTTTGATCTAATTCTGCTTGTTTAATTTTCAGTTTGTTGGCTCTATTTTATGTGCCATATTCCAAAATTTATTACAGAAACCCATGTCAAGGAACTTTCTTCCTCTCTTAGCTTTAAGTGAGAACATTTTAAAGAATGCTTCTTAAATTAAGAAGCACAAAAATAAAATATTGACAAAAGTAGAGAATTTGAAAATAAGTCCATCATATATATATAAATGTGACATATGACAGTACTATATGGTGAACTTAGGATAATAAGTTCATTATTATTTATTCTAGATCAAAATACAATATAGTAAGTGAAAATAATTTATTACCCTCACTAAAGGGCAAGTAAATTAGCTTTTATGAAATTTTAAAAAATACTTCCTATCTAAGGGTGGCCAACTGATGGAAAGCATCTGCATATATGATCATGGCAATGTAAGTTAGTTTTCTGGAGTCATGTAAGTTACTAAGCCCTTTGGCTCTGAGTTAAATTTCAATTTGGAGAATACATTCCGGGAAAAGCATTCCCAAGACTTGCTCTGGTTCTGTTATTTCTTGTCTAGTTCTTACCCTCATCCTGGGACCCTGAATTCTTCTAAGGCTTCCATTTAGTCTCCCTCACTGATAAAGGCTGATATTCAGTCATCCACCTACTAAGCTCAAACTGTAAAGAGAATCACGTGTTATAACAATATTGGGAATGTGTTTTATAGACTTGCTGTGGGATAAAGTATTTCCTTTGAATGAAGTGAGACTTTTCAAAATGCAACCTCATGAATTTCTGTCCTTTTGACCATTTCCTAAATGCATCTTTACACTTACTCGCTACCATGTCTTTCTTATTCATTTACTGCCTCAATCCCTCTTTCTTTCCCCACAAGGGCACATGCAGATTCTTTCTTCACCAGGATAAATCCCAACTCAAAAAAAAAAATGATATGAATCCTGCCTGTTTATACTCTCATGCTTCTTGTTGTACCGATCTGAACACAGTCAACAGAAAGAGAACACCTACCGCCAAGGGGTAGACTTTCTAGCTCCATCCCCTCTAATAAATGGAGAAGACATTTGTAATATGGAAACCAAGACAGATTATGGTATGATATAATGAATACTACTCTGCAATTTATAAGGTTCAGGATCTAGTTCTAGCTCTGTTAATTGATTAAGCCTTATCACTCTATTTAGTGATAAGTGATAAAAAATTTAGTGTAAATTTTTTACAGATTTACTCATTTGTAAAAAAAAAATCATAAAAAAGGTTAAAACTGGAAGGTACTTTGGAGGTTATGTTGTTTCAATCTTTTGACTTTCTTTTTAATTTTTGTTTTGTCTTTTTTATTGGCATACTATTAGTTTATAAGACCGCATATGTTGTAAGGGTACTGTTTCATACTTCTTACAGGTACAGCTTAAGAGTGCCTCTGTCAGGTATCTCGTAATTGTACTGTTTTACACCTCTTCTAGATGTGTCAACTTGTAATTCTCAATACCCAAGTCATTGAGAATTACATTGTGGATCCACTTTTAACATTTGGGGGGCTCTCCAGACTGTTTCATATGGAGACTAGAACAATTTATATTTCCATCAACAGTTCATAAGGATGCCTTTTGCTCTATACAAGATATCAACTTTCAAAGTAGGGTGCACCTTTATCAGAAATTTCACATGTAACATTTTTTGATCATAAGAAGACAGTATTATAATTATGCTTTTTTCAGAGCACATTTTATTTCCTGAAACTCTGCCTTCTCAGTCTTAACTCCCACCCTTAGGCAACTGAGATCCATTGATTTAGACCATAACAATTATTCTACCCATTCTGTCTAGTTTTCCATCTTTTTTTTTTTTTTTTTTTTTGCTTTTTTTTGGGTCACACCTGGCGATGCACAGTGGCCACTCCTGGCTCTGCACTCAGGAATCACCCCTGGCCGTGCTCAGGGGACCACATGGGATGCTGGGATTTGAACCCGGGTCGGCCGCGTGCAAGGCAAACGCCCTACCCGCTGTGCTATCTCTCCAGCCCCTAGTTTTCCATCTTATCAT